>NC_050578.1:107521328-107821328 GCF_011100635.1 Trichosurus vulpecula | reverse complement strand
TGAAATCTTTCACTAAACTGCCCTTAGTGCCTTTTGGACAAGAATGAATTAAAATATAAAGCTGCTGGATGGGTTGCCTGCCAAGTGAACTCCTCTCTACCTGTAACTGCCTCTATCTTTTAAAAAAATATTTATTTGTTTTTATTTTTTTTTTTTTAGGGCTTGGAGGATTGATCTGAGAGGTGTTTTGTGCCTCTTGCTTTGGGCCCCAAACCTGTTAGGTACAGCTCCAATGAGTGGTGACATCAACTGAAATGGGGAAGTTTCAACAAGGGGCATGTTAGGGGAAGCAAGCGGATGAATTTAAATCTGGTTGTTGAGTCTGAGGTGCCAGTGGGAGATCTAGGAGGAGTGGTGGGCCCAGCCTAGGGAATTAGGGCTGGATGAACGGATTAGGGAATCATCTTGGTCACTGATTCCATAAAAACTGATAAGGTCGCCAAGGGAGAACAATTTAGGATGAAGAGCTGTTAAATCAAACATCTGAGGTTCCCTTTAAGTATTTACTCACAAGTGTGTATGTGTGTGAGGGGGGAGGGGAGGGCAGGGAAGGGAGGAATTCAGCAGATTTGCACAAGTGCATGCTAGCCAGTCTAAAATGTGTTCCGAATGCACAGCTTCTCTCCAGTGTTTGTCAATTTCTGACAGCTGTCAATTTACAGATGTGATTTCTTTATCTGAGCATCACAAACATTACATTAGGATCTTCAGAGAAATGTCTTGTCTGAAAGGGCTCCAGTTCCAGCGCCCCAGCTCAATTACCGCATTCTTAAACTGCGATGTATTCATTTGTGGGCACTGAGGCAGCCAGTGGGAGGGTATTGATTGGAATATAATGTCATGTGTAGCAGGAGAGTAAGATGAAAAGTGTTTTCTGCTTAATGGGTTGGTATTAAGTAGGTGGGAATGGCTTCTAATTAGCCAACAATTGCTGTGTTTCCCAGTTTCCCTCCTTCCCCTCCTCCTGGCTGTCGGTCACCAGCTGCCAATCTGCCCCCATTTTTTTTTTATTTGGAGTTCACTGCTTACTGCAGTGAAAGCCTTTGTTTAAGAAAGAGGGCTCCCAGGGTCTCAGCTGCCGGGGTACAGCTTGCTGCCTACGATGACTAGCAACTGTCAGTTTATTTTATCTCAACCTTTTCATCATTCTGCAGAAACTGATCGACTGAAACCACCTGAGAGACCTGAGGATTCAGTACCTACAAGTCATTAGCCAGGCCTGCTCAGTCTCTCCCTACATAGCAAGTCAACTGAAGACTTCCTGAAATAGAGTCCACTTTAACCCCGTGTTTTCCCAGGAACATTTAAGAACTTGTTTTGCCCCTTGCTGCCTTGAAAGTTTGGCTGATAACGGATGATTCCTTTGAAGCACAGGTCTTCCAGACCATGAAAAAAATGCATAGTTATAGCCTTGTTTGAGTCAGAAGAGCGTGGAAGCAGAGATTTAGATGGGGAGAGACTTCAGAGGTCATCTGATCTAACCTCTTCATTTTACAGAGGAGGAAACTGAGCCATAGAGAGGTTAAGAGACTTGCTTACCATGGGGGATGGGGCAAAAAGTACACATTGTATTTTTTTTTTAATGACCTATAGCTGTTGTCATCAAACTACTTCCCTGTAAAGGTTAAGCAATGACCAATGTCAAGATAAAATACAATGCATGGTAAGAATGGATAAACTAGTTTTTGCTTTATGATTCTACAAACATTGTAGAACTCCAGGGGTGAGGGCTATAAATTTGATTTTCCACATTTAAAAAGAGTTGTAATGCAAGTGTTCAATATTTGCTGGAGGTATGAATCAAAGTCCAGTGCCATGAACCTTTCTCACAATAGAAATGATCATAGGATGTACATCTTAGGAAAACAACTCAGGGATATTTCTAATTTTCAGATAAAATCGTCTTGAATGAATGAATTAAAAAAGCATTTTTAAAGTGCTTTTTATGTGCTAAGATATAAAGATAGAAACACAAAGGCAAAGAGTCACTGGCCTCAAGGAACTTACATTCAAATAAGGGGAGGGGCAGTGGGAGTCATACATATATGGGCATGGTGGTCAGGGAAGGTGCCCCAATGGGGTCACCAAGAGCAGGATGCGACTGAAAGAGACTGAACAACAATAATGTTTAAATTGTGTCTGATTACAATTCATTTAAAAATAGGAAACTCCAATTTGTGTTTTTTGTTATCTTAATGCTATCAAAGTTTGAGCAAAAAATGGAAGCAAGCAAAGATCAACTTTTACATTTTGTCCCCCAGGCTCGTTTTCATTGGGTATAACTGTCCTGCTCTTCTGCTTGGCTTTGTGGGTGTAGACACAGCATGAGTGTCCAAAGCTAAGACTTCAGTCATTGGGAAGCATTACTCTAAAGTGTGACCCTCGACACTTCTCATCTCTGCTTTCATGTTGGTCATCTATCTATAGTTGGAAATATGGTACTAAGTGAAGGCTCCCTGAACTTGATCGTGGCCATTCCTGTCATGAATGCCTGGGAGGTGGGTAAAAAAAATGGCCAGATCTGCATGTTTTGGGGAGACCCCACCACCAAAAGGATCCCAGCATGTATTAGCTACGTTGTTGTTTGGTTGGTTGTTGTTTTGGTCGTGTCCAATTCTTCGTGAACCCTTTTGGGTATTTCTTGGCAGAGATATTGGAGTGGTTTTGCCATTGCCTTCTCCAGCTCATCTGACAAATGAGAAAACCAAAGCAAACGGAGTCAAGTGACTTGCTCAGGGTCACACAACTAACAAGTGTCTGAGGCCAGATTTGAACTCATGAAGCTGAGTCTTCCTGTTTCCAGGTCCAACACTCTATCCTACCTGCACTAGCAACTATGCCTTCTGCAGAAAAAAGTAAAGCACTTTCCATGAAGACATCTAACGTTTTGGTCAGCCTTGATGATCACCATTTTTCCCTTGTAGGAACATGGCTCCCTATCTTCCCCACCCAAGTCCCTTTTCCTTTCTTTTTTAAACAGCAGGGTTTTATTGTTGCTGTTTCTGATTTTGAGTCCCTTCCAGCACTCATCTATAATCTTCACCTCTTATGACTATTTCTTTTGGGTCTCTGTTTTTAGGGCAGAAGTGTTTTTTTTTTTAAAAGGTTAATTACTGCCTCCTCCCATGTGGGCAGTTTGCCTGGAGTGTTTGCTATACAGTAGGTGCTTAATAAATGCTTGCTTAATTGACTGATTGAGCTTTCTTAGCTGGATAGCAGCTGATTGGTACACAAACTCCTTTTCTGAATTTGTGCTGGTCTTATCCCCAAATTTTAACATTCATTGTGATTTGGATGTAAGAATATAAAGCAGATTGAGTTCTTCACCTTAATGGATTTGGCTTCACATCAAGTCCTGTGATGTGGATGGAGCTACATATCCTTGGGGCAAGTATGAAGAAGTCATTTCAACATCCCTCCGTTCATATCATCAATTCTTTGGGACAAAGACTTAAGAGTATTGGTTTTGTTATTTGTTCATTTTTCAAATAGTGTGCTATCACCATCCAGACAAGGCCAGAATATTCTACAGTGATAGCTTGGAATATTTTTGTATCTAAAATCCTCATTAGCATGATAGGAAAATTCTGGTCCTCCCGGCAAAAATTAATTCTTTAACTCTTTCTCTAAGTATTTGTTTTTGATATGGTCTGCTCTAATAATAACAATTTACATTCATAAAGCTCTCATATCTCATTTGAGCTGCACGACAACTTTGGGAAACAGTTATCAGAGGTATTGACATCTCCACTTCACAGATGAGAAAACTGAGGCCTTATATGAATTGCCCTTATTCTCAAAGCTAATATATGTTGTCAGAGGTGGGATTTTGAACCCACTGGAGTCTAAGACTCCAGCCATCACAGCATGCTGCCTCTCTGTACAAACCTGATAGACTTAACCATCTACTTTCTTCTTGGCAGAGGGTAATTAATTTTGTATAATTTTTCTCGTTCCATTAATATTCCTATAAATACTAAATACATGTAAATACAACATCTTGAACATTTGTGGTGCGTGCGCGCGCGCGCGCGCGTGTGTGTGTGTGTGTGTGTGTGTGTGTGTGTATTTAACAGTAGGTCATTTTAACTTATGGAAACTTGTAGGGTTTTTTTTTTCTCCTCCCCCAAATCAACGAATGAGGTAAAATCAAGAACTTTACCCAGTTACAGAGCTGGAGTTTGTCCTGTGCCTTCATATCTTATACAACTTATATTTTCCTTGACATTCACCAAGAATGTTCCCAAGTAGCAAGCTGATATATAGTTTTTTTAAACACCCACATTGGATATAGAAAGTGACAAGATTATGTATAATTATCTATGCAATTACACTTGCAGAGCCTTGAAAATTTTTAACAGGGGATGCTTAATAACATTTGCATGACTAAATGAGACAGCAGAAACAACTGGAAGGGCCTGGGGGCATGGTCATCTATTTAAGCATCCACTTGCATTCTCAACATAATTAGTCATCTAATTGTATGCCTAAACTTAGTAGATTCATGTAAGTCATGATGCATTATTAAAATGTGCTTCTTGTAATGTTTTGTTCTCCATTTCCTGCCAATCAAATTATTGAGGAATAATCTGTATTTGTCTTTTTTTTTTTCAAAAGAGGATTTAAAATTTTCAAGTAATATTATGATATAAAGCCCTGGGTGTGGGTGAGGGAATAGATAAATCCATTCAGATTAGAGACAGCTTATTCTCCCTCTAGATCTCCGTGTTTCTAAGTAATACTCCAGTCTCCAAATACTAATTTTCAGCCAGTTTGCCATGTATTCCAACAAAGATCGGTTTGTGGTATTGTAATAGAGGGGACAAGAATACTTGGTTTGGAGAATGTCTCTGGGCCTCAGTTTTTTTCATCTGTCACATGAGAGAGATGAATTTGATGAACTTTTAAGTTTCCTTTTCTAGCTTTAAATCTAGGCATTTGACTTAGAGTCAGAAGACCAGGGTTCAAATCCCACTCCAGACCCTTGCTAGTTGTCTAACCCTGGCAAATCACTGAACCTCTTAGGCCTTGGTTTCCTCATCTGTAAAATGAGGGTGTTGAACTCAACAGCCTCTGAGGTCTCTTCCAATGCTAAATCCAGGATCCTGCAAAATTAGGATATACTAGGATATCATCTATAAAATGAGCTGCAGAAGGAAGTGGCAAAGCACTCCAGTATCTTTGCCAAGAAAACTCCAAATTGGGTCATGAAGAGCCGTTCATGACTGAACAACAACAAAAGTCTTGTCTTAACATTGAGGGTGAACCTCACCTTCAGTGTCCCATCACTGAGTGGGTTTTTACAATGCAAAAGCATTTGGATGAGAGGAGCTAAGCATCCCTTGGCTAGTTGGCAGAGCACATTTTAATGCCTATCTCTGTTCATATCATAAAACATAAGACTTTGGAGAATTAATTTTAGAAGATCAGACTCATCCTTCCGCAGACTAAAAATTAACCAGTCCTTTCTTTCTCATTCAGGGTGTCTGTGCACTGGGTGGAAGTCAATAAATCGAATCCCCCCAAGGTATAGCACACTGCTATCAAATGAGCTAACTTGAGTTTTCCCTATTGATTTAACAAAGTCTGAGTTTGCTGACCTTAAGGGCATGGATGCCAGAACATCTGTTTGCTCAGGTTTTTGACTGAAGGATAGAATGAAATGAGAGAGAGGAGGACATGGAGTTCAGAGCACCGTTAAAAGAATTTCTTTGGTAAACAACAATCAATGCTTTTAATTTTGACTGTTTACAGTATTTCTGAGCATAAAGGGGAGAAATGAATGTAAGTCACATTCATACTTGCCAAAGGACACATTTTATCAGGGACTGAGGCACCGGTCAGGGAGGACCGGCATATTTTAAAATCAAGAACCATACTATGACAAACCATTCCATCTGACAATTCTATTCTAGGTCAATACTTCTCCCACTGAGAAATGCACACCCCCAAGCCACAGAGACAATTAGTGAGGATGCAAACCAGAGACTTCACAAAATTACACAGGGATTGAATTTCAAGTCAGTCGTCATGAGAAGAGGTAATGAATCCTTGCAAATCTGTAAAGAAATATTGTCCCCCCAAAGGGCTACCTTTCTAACTCTGATTGGCTAGGTTTGCTCAATATGATCCTACGTAGGCATGAAAAAAAGGTGAAAAGAGAAGAATGGAAATGCAAAGGGAAGGATTGTAGCAGTCCTGAATATAAGTGTTGATGGTTATTATGGTGGGGTGGGGTGGGGGAAAAACTGGAATAATAAAAAGATAAGTGGAAATAAAACACTCTTACAGAAGTTAGTGGTTTTAGGTAAAGTAAGTGACAAAGGAGGCCTAGGCTTTAAATCATTCTATGCTTCAAAGAATGTTGTATGCATCAAGAAGAAAACTTGTGAAATGAGAAATTTTAGAGAAACTCTTCCTCTGTGTGGAAGATTAATTAATTAATCAATTAGTTAATTAATTCATCCATCCATTCATTCATCAGGACCTGTGATAGCATTAGTATAGAAAACTTCCATCATAGAAAACTGTTCTACCAATCCACAGTAATGCAGATAGATGTGCTATACCAAGGGTGTAGATGCCTTGCTCAGAGTCATACAGCCAGTATACGTCAGAGATAAGATTCAAGTGCAGATTTTCCAGGCTCCAAGGCTGGACTTTTCTGCACTGTGTCCTACTGCTTCTTATGCAGCCTTCATAAAGAACAAGGGAGACTGGAGAGAATCATAACCTTTACCAGACACCAATACTGCTCATCCAAATGGGCACTATCTGAAATTTATATCAGTAAATGCAATACCCTCTTCTGCAAATATTAATTAAGCACCTTCTCTGTGCCAGGCACCGTCTTAGGTGCTGGGGATAAAGACAAAATCAACTTACCCAGGGGATTAACATATAGTTGGATAAATAAACACAAAATAGACAGAATAAACAAAAATATGGGGTTTTTTGGAGGGGGAGGGAACTAAAAACAAAAGGGCCTATGTCAGGGGTGGGGAACATGTGGCCTCTAGGTCCTCAAGTGAATTCAGTCAAAAGGCTGCACTTGAGGACCTAGAGGGCTACATGTGGCCTCAAGGCCTCAGGTTCCCCACCCCCAGTTCATGTACTTGAAGCATGAAAATCAGTTACCCATCCCTGCTACCCCAGCAGGGGCGAAGGGACAAATAAGGAAAGCTAGGGGAAGCAGAGGACCCTCCCTTGAGGCCCCAAGAGCAGGGCTCCAGATGACCACCTGTGTGGCTTTTGCTCTAGCTTAATTTAATGAACAAACCCCCCTAGCTGAGCCACTAGCACTGCCTGTTAACAACCCCTCTGTGAGCACACAACCCTGCTTCGCTTTTTCTTGGTGAGTACTGGAGAGTTAAAGCTTGTGCCACTATCAGAAACTGGGAGCTGTGAGCAGAATCTAAAAGTGAGGCAGGTTTCGTTCGAGCGATCAAGAATTCTCTTTTATTGAACCAAGCCAGCAGATAGGTGGAAGGCTCAGAGGCAGCCCAAAAAAGGGGAAAAAAAAAGATCTTTCAACCCAAGGGATATGAGGCTGCATTATCATTTCCTAATAAACCAAGAATTAGTTATCTAAGGAAACTTTCCATTCTCAACTTGTCTCTTGGTTAGAAAATCCTGCATCTGATAGTGGGGAGTGGGGGAAAAAGGGGGAGGAAGAGGAGATCAATTTAAACAGGTAGTGTCAAAATCTAATGTCTTTGTGATTCTTTACAATAACCCCTAGATGAAAGGATTGCCTTGACTTTTTAAATAGGTTCTCATCCTTAGAATTATCTTATATTTTGGTTGCTGCTGGCAGAAACTCTACTCATCTATTTATCATTTTAATGGATGCTTAGTTCCAAATGCTCCCAACTCATCCCACCCCTGACTCCCTCACTGATTATGCTCGGATCAGCAAAAAGATCCATATCCTGCATGGCCCACGTAAGTTATGAACCCACGGTGGTACTTTTGTAAAATTAGACATTAGAGCCCCCACCTGCACCTGAGGCCTTTGTACTGTGTGTCCTGTTGATGTCATTGCCTACGGGCAGAGTCAGAAGAAGCAAACAAAGAGGAAATACACGTAAGAACGGATGGAAGTATTAAATTCATACAGGCACTTCCCTGACTTAAAAACAATTTCCATACGCAACTGCCCCCAGAAGATCAGCTCCCATGTTGTAAGCTATTGTGGAGAAGAAAAGAAAAAGATAAAGCAAGCTCGGACCTTCCAGAGAACCCGCAGCCAGGTGCAGAAGAGAAGCATCAGTGAAAATCAGGTCCGGCCCATACCACAAGATGTGGTGTGGCAGGTCGGGCCTACTACAGAGAAACAGAAACCTGCCCCAAAGTGTCATAGTATTTCTTAGCGTCAAGTGTCAAGTACATACATCCTTCAATCTTCATATTGTTATCACTTATAAATGTTATCATATCAATTTTGGTTTATATGGTGGAAACCAATTATATTGATTTGTGTCAACGAGCAGGCTCTTTAAAAAATCCAAACCAGACCAAGTACTTTGAGGAGAATTAGGGGGACCAAAAATAGCTCACATTTTAGTATGATTTAGTCCCAAGGGAGTACTTGGCCTTCAGACATTTAGCTAATTCAATTCAGTACAGTTCAATTCATTGAACTGAATGTTCGATACATTCATTTCAGTGTAATTCATTTTGCCTTTATTAAGTGACTGCTATATTCCAGGTATTGTGGCAGGTAATGGGAATACAAAGAAAAAAGCAAACAGTCTCCTGCCCTCAAAGAGTTTGCCTTCTAGTGGAAGGACACAACATTAACACAGATAAATAAATACAAAATCCAAGTAGTTTCTGGGTGGGAAGAATTAATAAAAGGCAAAATTAAATACATTCTCTTGTCCTCTGCCAAGGACAGAGCTGGAAACAAAAAGGTCTGCTGGCTGGGATGGAATTCTCCAGAAAGAGAGACTAAGTTCTGAAGAAACCACAGTTTCCTCTCTCTTGGAGGAGATACTATTCAGGAGAGTGTCCAGTACTGAGAAGTGAGCATGTGGAAGGCTGGACAAGGTGCCAGATTGGCGGGATAATATATGATAATAAATATATCAATAAATAATAATAAAAAGCTAACAAATTGTAGGTGGAGCTGTGAATTGGTCTAGCAATTCTGCAAATCAATCTGGAATTATTTTAAGACAGTGAGACTAAAAGGTCCGTGTCCTTTGACTCAGTGATCAATACTGCTAGGAATAGAGGAAGTGGAAAACAGAGAGAAAGGGCTCCTGGATACGAAAATATTTGTAGCAGTATTTGTTGTAGCAGCAAAGAACTGGAAACAAAGGAGATCATCATTGATTGAGAAATGGACAAACAAGCTGTGGAAAATGAACGGCACAGAAACTGAGAGCAGAACCAAGAAAACGTAACCACCACCTTGACCACGATAATACGAATGGAAAAAGAAAAAGAAAAAGAAACATTGCTATAATTTTGGAACTTAGTCCCAAAGAAGAGAAAAAAATGCAGCGGTGGGTGTTGATGGATGTGGACGATGCACGAGTGACTACAGAGATGCATATCCTATTGGATTCAGCGGATAAGCTGGTTAGTTTTGCTGAATGGTTTTCCTTCCCTTCTTTCTTTCATATCCTCCTGCCCCCTTTCCCACTCTACCCTCCTTTTCTCTTTCTTCTTCTTCCCCTTCCATCCATTCTTTGGGATAACCTTCCAATAAGCAGCACAGGACAAGGGGCTGCAGAAGGAGGGTGGGGGTTCTTAAAACAGCATCCTGCCCTAGAAAGAAGGGCTTTAGGAGGTGGATGGATCTTAAAGGCAAATGACCGTTTTCAAAATTTTACCTAGGAAAAGGGGAACCCATAATTCAGGCTTTTTATTCTTAGAAATAGCTCAATTTTTGTTGTTGAGTTGTTTCAGTCTTGTCCACATTTGGGATTTCCTTGGCAAAGATACTGGAGTGGTTTGCCATTTCCTTGTCCAGCTCATTTTACAGATGAGGAAACTGAGGCAAACAGGGTTTAGTGACTTGACCAGGGTCACACAACTAGTAAGTGTCTGAAGCCAGACTTGAACTCAGGTCCTCCTGCCTCCAGGCCAGATGCACTATCTACCGTGTCATCTAATTTGATTATATCGTGACTTAAATAGGTTTTTGTAGGCCATCCTTAACCACCATTCAGCATGGTAGCCAGGGTGGTACCTGGTAAAGACATCTAATTTTTCTTGGACTCATTTTCCTTATTTGCAAAATGTGGGTGTTGGCCTAGCTTCTCTCTAAGGTCCCTTTCATTCTAAGTCTATGATTCACAACATTGTTCTTATAATTTTGATTGAAACTACAAGTAACTTTAGCTCTGCAGTAAACTTGCTCACCGATAAGTTAATAGAAAACTTGAAGACAATGAACTTGAAAAATATGTTAGAAATCCCATACTAAGTCAAATTAAAATTAGTTATATATGCCATTTTTTTGAACGGGTGAAAAAGATTAATGTTAGACTATGACCATCATAGGGAATAAAGCCTAATACATTTAGGAACATTTTCTTATAGGTTGTGTTCCACAAGAAAAATGGAATTAGAAAAAAACTCATCTAAATGTAGTTTTACGTTTTTCATTTTTATAAATGAAAGAAAGAGAAGAGACAAATCAGGCAGCCTCCTGCAATCCTTAATATGTGTTTAACAGTAATTGTTGTCATTAAGCCAGGTCAGCTGCCTGATACTAGACTAAATTGGTTAGTGTGGTCCCAAATAAATGGCTACATCTTCCTAGTATTGAAAGAACCCCTTCCTCTGGAAAACACTCCCACCTGCATCTCAGATGGCCTCTTCTTCCATCATTTCCTCTCTTGCTGGTTCATTGGCAAGAGACAACCTTGCATGACATCAGAAAGATGATACTGTCACTTGCAAATGAATTCGATTTAAGTGAGGGAGGGCTGTGCAAGGTCACCAGACTCACTTTCTCCTCCAGAGCCATCTGGGTCCAGAGGCAAGATATAGATCAGTACAACTGGAGATGGCCCTGGATGAAGTGGGAGACCTTGACCTTTTTAAACTAAGGTCTTTCCCAGGTCTCAGTTTGACTGATGCTTAGAGGGTTGTACTTAAGAGTCAGGAAGAGGGGCCTGAATCCTACCTGGAATACTTGCTAGCTATGTAACCTTAGGCAAGCCAAGCAACCTCTCTCAGCCTCATGACAACTTTCTAAGACTATAATCTTAGACAGTTTGAGGAAATCAGGGGTCCTAGATGTGATGAGAAAACCTTTTATTAATGCCTTCTGATTTTTACACAGTTCCCCGCCCCAATATTCCTTCTGCTACAAATTGAACCTTCTCTTGTAATAAAGAAAAAAATGGTTAAGCGAAATAGATCAATAAAGCAATTTTGACAAAGGACACAACATTCCAAATCCATATTCCCCTACCTCTTTCTTAAAAGGAGGGAAGTGGGTTTCATCATTTATTCTTGGGACCAAGACAGGTCACTATAGAAAGCCTTCTTTAAAGAGACCCCTTTATCAGGCAAACACAGTTTTATAGTTCTAGAAAACCATTTAATATAAGGGCTTTGGGAACTCTTTCCACCAAGGCAGATAGAAATCTATAGACTGCTTGAGGCCAGGGAGCTGCACGAAGTACATAAAGATTAAGTGAATTGTTTAGGACCGTACAGCTTGTAAGTTTTAAAGGTGGGATAAGAATCCAGGTTTTCCTTTAGCACAGTGCTGTGTTAAGTGCTTAATAAATGCTTTTTTCCTTCTTTCCTTCCCAAATCAAAGTTCAGTGCTCTCCCAACAATTCATGCGACAGGTAATCAGAAAAATTCAAGGTTCTATGGTTATATTATCTGACCGGAAAGGCACCCTAAAGGGGAATAGAAGGACTGACATATGAAGACATACGATGACAAACTAGACCTCAGTTCAGACAGATTAAAGGTTGAGAAGGAACAGAAACCTATAAAATCACAAGAGGGATGGAAGGAGGGAACACATACTCATTCACTAAATCCTAGAATGCTATAACTAGGGAGCCACTCCTTAAAGCTTGTAAGAGGTAAATTTAATTAAAAAAGCATTAGTATACACAGTAAGTAGTAAACATATAATAATAATAACGATGATAGTTGACACATAGCCCTTTAAAGTTATCAGTGTACTTTACGTGTATCATCTTGTTTGTTCCTCACAACTACCTGGTGAATAAGTTACTACAAATATTATCTCCACTTTACAGATGAACAAAGGCAGGTCCACAGAAGTTGCTGACTGATTGGCTCTTGCTCATGCAGCTGGCAAGTGTTGGACATAGGCCTGAGCTCCAGTCTGTTGATTCCAATTCTAGCACTCTCACCATTACACCATACTGCTTCCTAAAACTTATGAAACTCATTACCTAGGAGGTGCTAAAATATATTATTTTACAAATTATATTTATATACTTTATATAAAATATTGTATATTATATTAAATTAAATTAATTGAATTACTTATCAATTGAATTATTATTAATTTAAATTTAATTACTAATTTAAATAAACTTAATTTAATTGTATTAAAATACATTATAAAAATATAAATGGGTTCAAATTGGTTGAGATAAATTCATAGGTAGATGATGATAAACAGCAATAGCTGACATTTATGTAGCCCTTTAAAATTGGCAAAGCATTTGACATGCATCAACTCATTTGAACCTCACGAGAAGTCTGTGATGCAAGCTTTCCAGGTATGATGAATCTCCCATTTACCAGATGAGAAACTGAGGCTTAGAAGTGAATTTCTTAATGTCACAGAGATACACAACAAATAATAGAAACTGAAGATATATCAATATTTGAAGTAGGTACCATGGAAGATAACTGTGCACTCTCAAAAAATTTTTTTTGGCATCATTGTCTAAGAAAGACACTGTAAATGAGTGTTCCTGCAAATATATCCATCAGAGTGCACGAGCAGATTACCCGGTATTGTTTTTGAACTTGACTCAACTCTCCAGGCGCTCTCCTCCACAGAGCTATACAAATGATTTTCCTTAAGCACAGATCTGACCACGTCATTCCCATGCCCAATAAACGCCATTGTTTCCTTCTTAACTGCATGATAAAAATCAGCTTCTCTGTTTAGCTTTTCAGTTCCTTAACAATCTGGTCCCAAACCATCTTTCTACCCTTATATGTGATTCCCTCTCCTGCACTTGGAGATCTAGCCAAGCTGGTCTTCCTTCAGTTCCTTACACATAGCACTCTCTCTGTGCCTTTGCTCTGGACCTCCCCTGTGCTTGGAATGTGCTTCCTCCTCATCTTTGCCTGCTGGAATCCTTCACCTCTTTCAAGATAGAGCTCAACACCTCTTTCTACACAAAGCCTTTTCTGATCCTAGCAACTGCTGAAATCTTCCCCAAGTTACCTTGTCTCTAATGACCTATTTCTTTTGAATATACTTATATTTATACATGTCATCTCCCCTGATGGCTCTCATCCTGGAGGTCAGGGATTGCTTCATTTAAAAAAAATGTCTTGTATCATCAATACTTAGTACAGTGTCTGGCACATGGTAGGAACTTTTATTAAATGTTGATTGAGTTGAACTTGCTTCTTTCAAAAGTGAACAGTGATTATCTGTCACGGAGTTGTTGTGGGGTATCGAAAAGAGCACTGAACTTTGAGATGGGAGAGAAAGATACTTGTCTTGACTTTCTACTTTATTTTCCTCATAAAGAAAACCTAAGAAAAGAGATAAACAGTTGTAGAGTAAGTAGAGAGACCTGGGGTTGGTACCACTTTTGGAAAATGACAAGCCCTATTAGCAAAAACTTGTTTCATTCCTCTCCTTCCGTATGTGGGTGCACTTATCAAACAGTGGTAGTTAACAGATGAAAAATGCATTATTTTCTTTTTATTGGATTTTCTACAAGGCATTCTGTTTTTAAATATTTTCATAAATTTAGTCATGATAAAATAATGGACAAAAGAAAAATGTTGACAGAAAGCCAAAAGAAATGATGCTAAGTCAATTTTGGGGGCTTATTTTAATATTTAGTTTCCAGTGTACTGGGAATCATTCTGATCTTAATGAAAACATGAGGAAGATGACAATGGTCATTTTAAAATTCAATTTAATTCAACAAACATATTAAGTGACTACTACTATATGCCAGGCACTGTGCTAGATTTTGGAGATACAAAAACAAAGAAAAAAAGACAAAAAAAACCCAAAACAAAAAAAAAAACCCTGAAACAGTTGATGTTGTTGTTCTTAGTAGACAAATAATATAACCATTGTGTGGGTTCAGGAAAATTAATCTGGTAAGCGTTTGGGATTTAGCATAATGGAGACAGTGGAAACCAGAGAAGCATCCATTTATGAAGTTACTGAGATAACCCAGGTGTCAGAGAAAGAAAGGCCGGGAGGATGGGCTTGAGAATACAAAGGAAGGGGTAGATGGGAAAAGAGAATGACTCAATAAATACTGCTCTCATAAAATCATAGATTTAGAGCTGGAAGAGGCTTTGTATGGGGGCCTCTGAATATTTTGACATTAAAAGACTGGGAAACACTGGACAGTATCATGCAATACTTATTATACCACCATCGTATTCCTTAGCTGTTTCACGTGCATACGCCTTATTGCCTCAATTAGAGAATAGATTCTGGAAGGGCAGAATGCCTTACACTCTTTGTGTGCCCTCTACACAGTGGTGGACCATAGGAAGGCACTTGGTGAACCACTGACTGGGTAAAAGTGGTAATGGAACCAGTATGGCTATTATAAGCCACTTTGAGAACAAAATGTGAGTCTTAATTTATTAAAATCATTTTACATCTACTTCCCCAGAAAATGTAGTTTTTAGACTGAAATGAATTTGAATACTACTGGTAATTCAAATTCCTGAAAAACAGTAAATTGAGTAATTCTCAAGGAGAGATGAATTTGACTTTTAAACTTTTTTTATTATGAATACTTTTACCTAGAAATTTAACAGAAAATGTATACCCAGGTAAATCTATTAACTAGATAAATAATGAGATAGAGTTAGAATCATGTAATGTGAAGGAGTCAAAGGATCTAACTTTCTGTCCTGGTTGTACCACTATGATGTTGGGAAATTCACCAACCTCCCTGGTCCTCACTTCATTGCAAAATAAAGGACAAGGCCTTGATCGTCTCTTTAAGGATTCATCTAGCTCTTAAATTCTATGATCCTATGACATGCAAACAGCTCAGTAAGTTCCTGAGAATGCTTCTAAGTGAAATACATTAGTTTACCCTCTAATACTTCCAAGTACTCGCAAGGATGACCCTATGGCCATTAGGAGGTCCTATGATTTGAGTTGTTTCTTTTCCATAAATTGTGATGAATTTGTACCAACTCAGCCCCATCCTCTCACTTGGTAATCTTCAGAGTATGAAGTTTTGAGAAATTAGGCTGGAGAAACAAGGCCATGGATTAGCGAAGCAATCTGGCCTGGGGCTCATTAGCAAAGTGTGCAAAGCAACTGAGCTAATCAGTCTATATACACAGACACATACAGTATATAAACAACATAGTTTATATATACACATTACAAATATTTTAATATATGCATGCACACATGTGTATGTAAGTATACACAACATATATGTAACATGTATATACGTGGTGTGTGTCTGCATATAGTGTGTTTGTATATTTATATGTGTATACACAATCTTTTTACATTCTTGAAAAAGGCCTCAAATCCTGAGTGATAAATGGGACAGAAATTGTAGAAAACCTGCAAACCATATACTTCCTCATCTATAAAAGGAAGGAGTTGAACCAGATGATCTCCAAGGTTCCACATCCTTGAATCTGGGGGTTTGTCTAGATTACAGAGGCATCAAACACATGACTATAGGTTGCATGTGTGTGACACTACTTAGTGTGGGCTAACCAGATTTAAAATGTAATTGGGAAATATTAACAAGATAAATAAAAATACAATAAATCATAGCTAATGTTAATATGTGGTTTTCTAAATCAATATGTGACCTTCAGGGATACTTATGTATGGTTCAGTGGCCCCTGTTTCTATTTGAGCTTGAAACCATTAGTCTAGAATCATCCCTGTATAATTCTTAGTCCACTTCCCAATTAATACCTGGAGGGAGCCAGATTCTTGGTTCCTTATTCTTTCCTGTAAAATTATTATTACATAATAATCATGGTGATAGCTAAGCACAGTACACAGCACAGAGAAGGCATTTAATAAATGTTTGCTGATTAACAGTGATTTAATGTTTGCAAAGCATTTAACATAAAAAATAAGTTTCATTCTATCCTTTATCAAATCTGATACAATATCCTAGTAAGTACTTACATGGACTGATTGGAATCCCAACTCTCCTTTCTCCTGCTTCATTTGATTCTAACTGCGCTATGATTCCCATATTACAAATAAGGAAACTGAGTCTCAGAGGTTCTTGCCTATGGTCCCATAGCTTGTGAGTGTCAGAGGATGGATTCAAACCCAGGTCCTTCAGACCCCCAGTGCTCTCCCTATTATACTACATTGCCTTTCATTTAAAATACCATGTAATTAATGGAGCTGGGATGGCATTTTGGATATTTAAAGACATAGGAAATTGTAAATGTCTTCACAACTGGAATAATCAGTATTTTCAACAGGTTCCATACTCCATGCTTGCACCTTGTTTCTATAGAGCGATCAGGCATACCCAAAGATGACTGGTATCTAGATGCCCCAAGGAAGTCTATTAGAAAGATGCCTCTGATAGAGAGAAGAGCGGGGAAGTGGTTAACAATGTCGGCATTTACTGGCCGTAATTACACTTTTAGGTTAACGTCCCTATTAAGATGAATGAAGGGCAGTTTTGTTTCACAGAGAATCACTGTTTCCACATGTACAGCTGCCATCTCCAAAAGGCAAGATGTATTAGCTTTTTATGCAAAAGAAATTAATTTCCCCCTGGTTGCAGAGATAATAGCTCTAGTAAAGAAAATATACTTTGTTCTGCAGAAGTCCAAAGGAATCTACAGAAAGCCCTGAGGACTAAAGAATTGACAGATTTCTGGAGCTTGGGGTCTGAGTGTGTACACTTTTTGGGGGGGTGGAGGAAGATACTGGGGGTCTGGGATACATATTAATTCTTCCTAAACTCCTCAATTTTGGTGGAAGTATTTTATCTTCCTCATTATTGTCATCAGAAAGAAGATGTGCAATATTGACATGTTCCAACCCCCTCAAATTCTATTAAAATAAAAGGAAGGCTCTTAGTGTTTGCTGTGTTCCCTTGGAAAGACATAAAGGTGATGGATGATTATTGGTGAATGAATCATAGCTCTGTTTTATCTATAGACCTGAGTGCTCTTGCTGGTCTATTCCCTTAAGGGGATAGGTTCCTTCTGCTTAAAAGAATATTGCTGGCTCTGAGAGCTAATGATTTGTTTGGAGGGGTTGGAAGTCTCCAAGGGGAGGATGAAGGCATAGTTTTTATACAGCATCTTCCTGATCTTTGATCTGCCCTTTACTGAGTACGCGGGAGCTCTTGGAAGCAAGTTTGAGGATGCTTCTCCATAGGAGAGGCGAACTCCAAAGATCTGAGAACTCATCAGTTTGGCAAATAATATTTTCATAGCTCATTGCTTTGACAGTATCATGTTGGGCCAGCACTAACTGTCATAGCTTTCTCTCTCACACATTAAAAGTGAATGAAAATCAAGATATAATATTGATTCACACGTATGGACATCTTTTCCCAAGGGAAGATATTTTTTTGCTTAATTGGTGGTTAATGAAAATAATTTTTCAACACAAACACATGTGTACATCTATACAATAGCTTTTTTGTTTGTTTTTTTGTTTGGGCATAACCTTGATTTAGTCCTAGCCAAGCACACACTCACATGAAAAGAATGAGCATGTTTCATGACATACCACTTTGTTTTCTAATTTAAATCTACAAAAGGAATTATATCAGAGCAGGCTATTTCTTTCTTGTAAAATTTTTTAGCCCATCTGGGTGCAGTTCTGTTTTAGGTAGATAATATGAACCTACCAGTTAGATAGGTTTGTTATTGTTGTTTCTGATTGTAGATCCGGCCTCTCTTATCTGAGTCAGATCTAGTCAAACAAAAAATGTTTTCAATGTATCCTTTGGTGTGGGAGGTCTCAGCACTCTGGCACTGCCTTCTAGAAGACTATTGAATGACTCATGTAGGGAAGAGGATGGAAACTTGTAAGAGTAAGGCTTGGTACAGAAAGCACAAGAAGGAAGAGGAAGAGACAAGTCACTATGGAGAGTCTGTATTTGGAGGGACAAACAACTCATTCACAATGTGGAGGGAGGAAGATCAGGGTGGGGTGAGGTAGAAAAAAACTATTTTGGCTAAATGAAATATATAGACTGTGCCCATCCTCTGCCAGACCTTCTAAAGTATTCTAATGAATGCTCAAATAGACTGACAAGAATTCCAACTCTTTTCCTTCTCTTGTTCCCCCCTAAAGCATGGCAGAGGGGGTGGAGCCAAGATGGTGAGATAAAAACAAGGAATTTCCTGAGCTCTTCCAAATTACCTTCTAAACAACATTAAGATAGCACCTCAAAACTAATTCTGGAGCATCAGAACCAACAAAAGGAAGGTGTGAAACAATTTTCCAGCCCAAGGCAACCTAGAAGGTCAGTGAGAAAGATATGTGTCACTGGGGTGAGAGTGGAGCACAGTCCAGCCCAGGCTATCTTGGCAAGCCAGCATCAAGGCCCTGAGCCCTGGTAGAAGCCAGCACTGAGGCCCCGAGCCCAGGTAAAAGCCAGCAGTGAGACCATGAGCCTCAGCGCAAGCCAGCAGTGAGGTCCCAGCTCCCCCACTGGAAGCCAGTAGCAGGTCATGGCTAGTGCAAACCAGCAGCAGGCTTTGGGGGTGACGGAGTCAGCAGCAGTGGCTGTTTTTGCACAAACAAAACCAATGCAGCCAAGATTAGAAGGAAAGTAGAAAACTGGGAAAAAGTTTTACATCAAGTTTCTCTGATAATGGCCTCATTTCTTACATATATCCAGAACTAAGTCAAATTTATAAGAAAACTAGTCATTCTTCAATTGAAAAATGGTCAAAGGATATGACTAGACAGCTCTTTTTGTGGTGTCAAAGAACTGGAAATTGAGGGGATACCCATCAATTGAGGAATGGTTGAACAAATTGTGGCATATGATTGTGATGGAATACTATTGCGCTATAAGAAATGACGAGCAGCATGGTTTCAGAAAAACCTGGAAAGATTCATACAAACTGATTCAAAGTGAAGGGAGCAGAACCAGGAGAACACTGTACACAGTAACAGCAATACTGTATGATGAGCAACTGTGAATAACTTAGCTATTCTCAGTAATAACAATGATTCAAGACAGTTCCAAAGGACTCATGATGAAAAATGCTATCCATCTCCAGAGAAAGAACTGATGGAGTCTAATTGCAGATTTTTGTGTGTGTGGTTTGTTTTTTGGTCTGTGTTTTTCTTTCTTTCACAACACGACTAATACAGGAATATATTTTGCATGATTGCACATGTATAACCTACATAAAATTGCTTGCTGTCTCAGGGAGGTGAGGGGGAGAATTTGGAAATTAAAAATATTTAAAATGAGGGGGAGAATTTGGAAATTAAAAATATTTAAAAATGAATGTTAAATATTGCTTTCACATGTAATTGGAAAAAATAAAATATCATTCAAAGAAAAAAAATTAAAAAGCATGACAACAGAAGGGAGGAGGCAAAACCAAAGATACAGAGAGGCACAAATTAGATAACCAATCCCCACATCTCTGAGAATTCAATCTTAAGGATATAAGCAAGATATCCTCCTCAAAAAGATAGATTAATAATTATAACGTTATCTCTGGATACTTGGACATGCCAAATTCAACCAAGCCATTTATTTCAGCTACTTATAATTTTTTAAAATATGTTTTATTGATATTTTTTGCTTTTACATTACTGACATTTCCAGATACCCTCTCTCAGCCTACCCACTCAATGATCCTTCACTTATAACAAAGAAAAAAAAAACAAGTATCATAGTGATTATAACCTGAAGGCATACTCAATATTCAATATCTAAAGTACCCCACCTCTTTGCTGAAAGGAGGGAGGTGCACTTTGCCTTTTTTTTTTCTGGGGCCAAGATTGGATATTACAATTACTCAGCATTTGCAAGTCATCTATTACTAAACTTTTTTGTTCATCTTGTTTCATGTTTCATGTGTGTGAAAAGAGCTGTTTTTCCCATTTTTATACAAAAGATGACCAGAAGACCCTTTTAGTAATGAATTAAGCAGCATTCTGTTGGCTTGCAAGAGGGTTGATAAAACTTTCTAATGTTTAATCAATTACATAGGGAACCTGTAAGCTTGAAAAAAAGTTTAATATAGATCCTCATTACAAGCTACATATAAATGTAGGTATATATTTGTACAGGGCAGCTAGGTGGTACAGTAGATAGAACACTGGGCTCAGAGTCAGGAAGACTCATCTTCATGAGTTCAAATCTGGCCTCAGATACTTACTAGTTGTGACCCTGGGCAAGTCACTTAATATAGTTTGCCTCAATTCCTCACCTGTAAAAATGAGCTGAAGGAGGAAATGACAAACCACTCCAGAAACTTTACCAAGAAAACCCCAAATGGGGTCATAAAGAGTTGGACACAATACATTTATGCGGTGTATATATGAACATTTGCATTTGCCTAATGGGTAAATTAGATGATACTTCATTATGTTTCAAAAGATTCACAGGATTATAGATTTAGAACTGGAGAGGATCTTAGAGGTTACTTAGTCCAATCCCCTTCATTCTACAGATGAGGAAACTGAGGACCAGAGAAGTCCAGGGATTTGACCAAACTCATATAGGTACAGTAGGAAATGAAGAAGCCTGGATGTGAACCCATAACTGCTGACCCCACACTTAGCACTCTTTCCACTGAATCACCCACTATGATTCCATTCAAGTTCCCTTAGCGTATTTTAAATGTTCTGCTACATACAAATTTGATTTGAAGGCAACTTTCCAGGAACACTGGAAGCGATGCTCATACTTGCTATTGTCTTTCAGAATATGAGAGGCAGAAGGGACCTCCAAGACTTTCTAGTCCAACTTGTAACTGATCCAAGAACTACCAACAAATAATCATCCTGGCTTTTCGGGATGATCCCAAATACCAAGAAAATTCCTATCTCCCTAGGCAGTCCATTCCACTCTTGGCTAGCTCTAATCATTAAGAAAATTTTCTTTATATTGAAATTAAATCTTCCTCTCTACAAGTTCCACTCAGTAATTTTAGTTTTTCCTCTTTGAGGTCAAGAAGAACAAGTCTAATCCTACTGCCCTCATGACATCCCTTCAGATATGGCTATTTTGTTAGCCTTAAGTCTTCTCTCCGGCAGGCTAATGATCCCTAATTCTTTTAACGAATCTGTGTGTGGCATGGTCTCCATCATCCTTACTTCACATGCTTTTCATCCCTTCTCTGTTGCCAGCTTTCAATGTTCTCCCTAACATGACACCTAGAACTAGACATAATAATCTATTTTCGGTCTAACCAGGGCAGAGAACAGCAAGGCTTTTTTACAATCTATGTTCTG
Source organism: Trichosurus vulpecula (assembly GCF_011100635.1). Taxonomy (NCBI): domain Eukaryota; kingdom Metazoa; phylum Chordata; class Mammalia; order Diprotodontia; family Phalangeridae; genus Trichosurus; species Trichosurus vulpecula. The sequence continues at coordinate 107,799,697 of NC_050578.1, read as the reverse complement.
GAGAAAAGGTATCCAGAGATTGTATTAGCTGCTTTTAAAAAAGTTACTGTGTTACATTACTGCTTCATTGAGGATGAGGTCCAAAACACCCCAGATCTTTATCACACAGACTCTTATGTGGACCCACCTTGGGTATAAATTTTCACTTTGCATCAAAGTTCTAAACTCCTGTTTCTTGGAGGATAAAATCAGACAGGACAAATGGGGTACAAAATCCCTTTGGAGAGAGGGCATAGTTTGGGGAAGAAGATTATGGATACTTATCCAAAGCCACAGAGTACTGAAGGAAAGTGGATAGAAAAAAATGAACATTAAAAGCAGACTGTATGCAATAATATCTTGGTCTATCATTGTCTTTGTTTTTGTCAGTAAGAGTAGGTTTTAAATTCACATTTTTTACAACTCAGTGTGTCAATGTGGTTTGTCCTTCATTCTCGAAAAGGACCAATACTCAGGGAGATGAGGACATGACTTTCAACTGAATTGGATTTGAGTGAGGCAGGGCTGTGCTAAATCCATCTTGGAGAATACGTTGTGTATCTATAAAAGTAGTGTGGGGAATGAAGTTACCTTTTTAAACAGATCATAATTGTCCATTTTTCTTTGTGAAATTCCTTTAAAATCAATTAGAATATCATACACCAAAGTGTACCTAACTTCCCTGTAGCACAAGGTCAATCCAGGAGGGATTACAACTGAGCAAACATCTCAACCAAACATGCCATCAACAGCATTGGAAATGAACGTGTTTCTTGATCTCGCTCTTACCAAGAGTGGATTCTGGGACAATGTTACTTCGGTTCTCCTTCCAGTTCAGAAGGTGACTGAGGCTGTTGAAGTCAGCAGATTCTATGTAACTGTTAACTGTTATCATCATCTGGTGAGCCTTGGCAATTCCATAGTGGACTTTGGTCTCATCCACCAACGGGATATCCATAAACTCAGTGGTTGTATCAAAAGCTTGCTTAAAGAACTCACAGGCTTCTGTATAAAATCCCTGAAAGCAAAAGAGAAAGGATTCCTTTTTATTAACTTCATTTTTCACCATTTCATATTTCTCCCTCCCAGTACTGATCATGTTTCAATCATGGTGTCTGTCAACTCTTCGGGATTATGTTGTAGTTAGTACACCGTCCATTAAAATAAGATTCTAGGGGGAAAAATCATGATTGTTGCATGTGCTACATACTATGTCTATATATGGTAATTTTAAAAATGGGGGAAGGGAAGGACCCATCCACTTGGATATGGTTGGAATTTTTTTTTCAGGATAGAATTAGATGATGGTCACATGGAACATTTTGAACAGTTGCTATTTTCTGTCAAAGCAAGAGGACATTTTTCAACCAAATTAGTGCCAAAAGAAAAATAATTGGCATACCCTGATGGCAGAGGCCTCTGCCCTTACTTTCTTAAATTAATCAGGACTGGTAAACATCTAGAGTAAGTCATGGACAACTGACAGCTGTCATTTATCAGCAGATTGCGTCTCACTATGAAGTGATCCCTCAAACAGTGGCAATGATAAAAATAAAATGTTGCCTTGAAAATCTTCTCCTTTCCCCCAAATTTTCACTAGCTCTGGCTAACTCTAAAGGCAGGTAGATGATACAGTGGATAGAGTACAGCACTTGGAGTCAGGAAGGCCTGAGTTCAAATTCTGCCCCAGACTCTTATAAGCTGTGTGACTCTGGGCAAGCTAACCTCTACCAAACCTCAGTTTCTTCATCTGTAAAAATGGAGATGATAATAACACTGACCTGCCAGGGTTGTTGTGAGGATCAAATAAGGTAATATGTGTAAAGCATTTGGCAATTCCTTTTTTTAATGCACATTTTTATTTAATATAGTTAGTTTTCAGCACTGATTTTCACAAGAGTTTGAATTACAAATTTTCTCCCCATTTCTACCCTCCCCCCACTCCAAGATGGCGTACATTCTGGTTGCCCTGTTCCCCAGTCAGCCCTTCCTTCTGTCACCCCACTCCCCTCCCATCCCCTTCTCCCTTCCTTTCTTGTAGGGCAAGATAAATTTCTACGCCCCATTGCCTGTGTATCTTATTTCCTAGTTGCATGCAAAACCTTTTTTTTTTGTTTTTGAACATCTGTTTTTAAAACTTTGAGTTCCAAATTCTCTCCCCTCTTCCCTTCCCACCCACCCTCCCTAATAAGTAAAGCAATTCAACATAGGCCACATGTGTATCGTTATGTATAACCCTTCCACAATACTCATGTTGTGAAAGACTAACTATATTTTGCTCCTTCCTAACCTATCCCCCTTTATTGAATTTTCTCCCTTGACCCTGTCCCCTTTTGAAAGTGTTTGCTTTTGATTACCTTCACCCCCATCTGCCCTCCCTTCTATCATTCCCCCCCTTTTTATCTTCTTCCTTCTTCTTTCCTGTGGGGTAAGATATGCAATTGAGTATGTATGGTATTCTCTCCTCAGGTCAAATCTGATGAGAGCAAGATTCACTCATTCCCCCCTCACCTGCCTTCTCTTCTCTTCCTACAGAACTGCTTTTTCTTGCCACTTTTATGCAAGATAATTTACCCCATTCTATCTCTCCCTATCTCCCTCTTTCAATATATTCCTCTCTCATCCCTTAATTTGATTTTATTTCTTTTAGATATCTTCCCTTCATCTTCAACTCACCCTGTTCCCACTCTCTCTCTCTCTCTATATATATATGTATGTACAGATACATATATACATACATACACATTCACACATATATATATATACACACACATAAACATATACATATATATATATATGCATATTCCCTTCATCTACCCTAATACTGAGGTCTCATGAATCATACACATCATCTTTCCATGTAGGAATGTAAAAACAGTTCAACTTTAGTAAGTCCCTTGCAATTTCTTTTTCTTGTTCTTTTTCTTGATTACCTTTTCATGCTTCTCTTGATTCTTGTGTTTGAAAGTCAAATTTTCTATTCAGCTCTGGTCTTTTCACTGAGAAAGCTTGAAAGTCTTCTATTTTATTGAAAATCCATATTTTGCCTTGGAGGATGATACTCAGTTTTGCTGGGTAGGTGATTCTCGGTTTTAATCCTAGCTCCATTGACCTCCGGAATATCGTATTCCAAGCCCTTCAATCTCTTAATGTAGAAGCTGCCAGATCTTGGGTTATTCTGATTGGGTTTCCACAATACTCAAATTGTTTCTTTCTGGCTGCTTGCAGTATCTTCTCCTTGATCTGGGAGCTCTGGAATTTGGCCACAATATTCCTAGGAGATTTCTTTTTGGGATCTATTTGAGGAGGTGATCGATGGATTCTTTCAATTTCTATTTTGCCCTGTGGCTCTAGAATATCAGGGCAGTTGTCCTTGATAATTTCTTGAAAGATGATATCTAGGCTCTTTTTTTGATCATGGCTTTCAGGTAGTCCAATAATTTTTAAATTATCTCTCTTGGATCTATTTTCTAGGTCAGTGGTTTTTCCAATGAGATATTTCACATTGTCTTCCATTTTTTCATTCCTTTGGTTCTGTTTTATAATATCTTGATTTCTCATCAAGTCACTAACTTCCACTTGCTCCAATCTAATTTTTAAGGTAGTATTTTCTTCAGTGGTCTTTTGGACCTCCTTTTCCATTTGGCTAATTCTGCCTTTCAAGGCATTCTTCTCCTCATTGGCTTTTTGGAGCTCTTTTCCCATTTGAGTTAGTCTATTTTTTAAGGTGTTGTTTTCTTCAGTATATTTTTCAGTATTTTTTTGGGTCTCCTTTAGCAAGTCATTGACTTGTTTTTCATAGTTTTCTTGCATCCTTCTCATTTCTCTTCCCAATTTTTCCTCTACTTCTCTAAATTGCTTTTATAAATCCTTTTTGAGCTCTTCCATGGCCTGGGACTAGTTCATGTTTTTCTTGGAGGCTTTTGTTGTAGGCTCTTTGACTTTGTTAACTTCATCTGTCTTTATGTTTTGGTCTTCTTTGTTACCAAAGAAAGAATCCAAAGTCTGAGAATGAATCTGGGTGCGTTTTTGCTGCCTGGCCATATTCCCAGCCAACTAACTTGACCCTTGAGTTTTTCAGCGGGGTATGACTGCTTGTAGACTAAAGAGTTCTATGTTCCACACTTGGGAGGATGCACCAGCTCTGCCACGCCAGCACTCCTCCTTCCCCAAGAACCCCCAACCTGGACTGGACTCAGATCTTCGGCAGGCTCTGCACTCCTGCTCTGATCCGCCACTTAATTCCTCCCACCAGGTGGGCCTGGGGCCGGAAGCAACTGCAGCTGTACTTCTGTAGCTGCCCCACCTCTGCTGCCCCTGGGGCAGTAGCTGAACCGAGAACTCCTTCCACTCCCACAGTTTTTCCCACTAACCTTCTCTGTTGTCTGGTGTCTGTGGGTTGAGAAGTCTGGTAACTGCGGCAGCTCACTGATTATTCAGGGCACTAGGGCACACTCTGCCCAGCTCCTGCTCTGGTTGGTCCGTGCCGGTCACACTGGGCTCTGCTCCACTCCACTCTGCTCCTAGCTCTGTGTGGGATAGACCTCACCCAGAGACCATCCAGGCTGTCCTGGGCTGGAGCCCTGCTTCCCTCTGCTGTTTTGTGGGTTCTGCAGTTCTAGAATTGGTTCAGAGCCATTTTTATAGGTTTTTGGAGGGACTCGGCGGGGAGCTCTTGCTAGTTCTTGCTTTCTAGCCGCCATATTTGCATTTGGCAATTCTTAAAGGGCTATATAAAAGCTAGCTCCGATGATGCTGGTAATGATGAATTGCCTTCAATTTCAACCTCCTCCTTCCATTCTACTTCCTCCATCATCTAAAAGCCCAGAAACCTTTACTTTTATCCAGTTTTCTCAAAGACTATCTGAAATTCCTGCAGCTTTCACCAACCTTTACCTACTCACTCAAAACTTTCATTAGTCACCAACTCTTAAAGACTCTTGCCTGTCTCTCAAACCCCTCTTTGAATGTCCTCCATCTGAAAAGTACTTTCATTAGAATGACGATAGTATGTTAGGGAGTAATCTATCAAGGATAGACACTTTGGAGTAAAGGTTTGTGCTGCCAATATCAGTTTCCTCCCTTTGCAGCCAGCCCCCTGCCCCATCCCACTACTCCCCTCTACCAAGAGGCAGATGATCGATTTTATGCCAAGGGTTTCAGGCTGCTTCTCCAAACTATTCTATGGCGGACCGGGATGGGAAAAATTACATGAAATACAAAGCTTCACTGAGTTTCCGAATCAGAATGTATGTAAAGACTTTAAGATCCCACCTCCTTATTTGAAGAATGAGGAAACCAGGGCCCCCAAAGTAAAAGTAACCAGCTGAAAGTTACCCAGCTCATTAGTGGAAAGATCATGACTAAAACATGACTCCTTTAACTTTCTATCCAGTATTTTTTCTACTCTGCCACACTGTCTACTAAGAGGGAAATGTACTTGTGAAAATGCATGGATAGGTATTTAGTTCTCTGGCAAGTTCAGAGAACCACCAAACTCACAGAATAAAGGATTTACTGGCAAGAGAGATGAGGGTAATTGGGACTGATCTGACACCTAAAAGCCATAGTGATTGTATAAATGAACTAGGTCTACACCAGGAGAGTGAAAATGTTTCTCCCTGCCTTTTTGTTGTTTCTGCCACTCTAGAATTCCTTTTGAGGCATTATTTTAAGTTGTTTGTAGGGGAATTTGGGATAGCTCCGGTGAGTCCCTGCCTTAACACTGCCATCTTGGCTACATCCCATTCACATTATATTTCTCAGTAAGCAACTAACATTTATCAAATGTTTACCATGTGCCAGGCTGTATGTTAAAGTTGAGGATACAAATACAAGCAAAAATAAAGACTCTTTTTTTTGGAGGGCAATTGGGGTTAAGTGATTTGCCCAAGGTCACACAGCTAGTACATGTGTCAAGTGTCTGAGGCCGGATTTGAACTCAGGTCCTCCTGACTCCAGGGCTGGTGCGTTACTCACTGTGCCACCTAGCTGCCCCCAAAACAAAGACTCTTAAGGAACTTATAATTTAATGGGAGCCTTGACACATCAATGCAAGATTTTAACCCTATATTCAATGTCATTGCTCAACTACTAATTCTTATCCCCACAAAAATTTTATCCCCAACATCCAGATTTCAGGAATTTGTTCCACCAACTTGAATGTTGAACTTCAGTGACAACTTCAGAATAAATCAGTCACTTGACAGATGTACCAACTCAAACGAAAGAGCTATATTTTAATGTGGGATTAATACTCACTGGTATTCGTCTTGGAATCCTGAATATAATTACGAGAAAGAACTTTGGTGAGCTCATAGATGGCTAAACAGAACTAGGATGGTCACAATTAGGAAATAGAATTTCCATGAGTTACTCTGATTTGTAGAATTTTAAGTTTTCATATGAAATTTATTTGCATTGCAAATGTTATTGGAATTCTTGTGCTGATTTTTAATAGAGTGTTATTATCCCAAAAGTCTGATGGGTTAAGAAGTCCCATGTATTTCTCCATTTCTCTCTCTCACAACTGTTACTATTATCATTCTTCTGAGTATGCAGCTATTGTAATATTATCTGGCCTCATGAAAGCAGAAAATAAGAACTCAATAGAATCAAGAGATACACTAATAATCATTTTAGTTTAGCTCCATTTTACAGATGAGTAAACTGAGATCCAAAGCCTCTAGAAGACTCCCATTAATTGTTATTTCTACTAAGGTATGCTTCGTCTCAAGTGGAATACAAACCTCTCTCTCTCTCTGTCTCTCTCTCTCTGTCTCTGTGTGTGTATACACACACACACACACACACACACACACAATAGACATACACACACACAATTATCCACTTTCTTTAATTGGATAACTTTTAACTATATCAAATCAGCATTGATATTTTCCATCTTAGATTCTGATACTGAAAAACAGAAGAAGAAGAAAGAGATTCTCCTGTGGAAAGGATTGGGAGTGGTCTGGAGAGATATCTGAACTTGGTCTATCATTAACAGGAATGAGCATGCCTTTTCTTGAAGTCAGTGAGAGTTTGGTCTAATGAGGATAGCAGTTGGTAGTAGTTGGGGGATGAGTGATTGGGGGATAACCTTGGGGAGAGTTTTGATAGGCAAGCAGCAAAGATTTAATGTTAGAAATGTTATAATTGTTTCTAAGGAAGGACAAGGCTTTCAGGGCTTACTATTTTAAAAAGAACAACCAAACTCCACTTGGAATAAGTTTGAGATATTCTAAGGGCAACAGAATATTCTGCACAGTGGATTAAATTGAAGTTACGTATAAATTTAGGAGTGAACATTATTTAAATAACATTAGTATTTGTGGGTCTTCAGGATAAGTTAGTTCTCTGGGTTATAAACTTACTAGAGAGAATGAACTCTCTCTTTCAACTATCTATCTTATTTATCTGTCTGTCTATTATCTATCTGTCTGTCTGCCTATCATGTGTCTATCATCTATGTATCTATGTATCTATCTATCATTTATTTTCCTACTTGCTTGTTCATTATATGCCCTAGGTTTCTTTCATTTAGTGAGAGACATACAAGGATACATGTTTGTTTTACAGCTAATAAGCTTTAGTGATGGTCATTTGGCCAACCTTTGTCTATGTTTCCTCTCCCCTAATGTGCTGGTTCAGTCTTACGGGTCTTTAGGGTGGCATGCCAGTGGGTGTGGGCAGAGGGGCCAGGAGACCAAACCATGAACAAGAGAAGTAGAAGTCTTAACTGTCTGTCACTGTTGCTTTTTACTCCTTTGTCAGAGTACTGTTGGTATCCTTGCTTCTTGACTGCCATTTAGGATAGAAATAACTTTTAAAAAATGTAGACTACTTAAAGGATAGAGTTTTTATTCCTCCTTTGGTCCTAATGAATTTGTCAGTAAAAGCAGAGTTGACATTTAATTTGACTAGAATTTAGGAATAAGTCTAAAGTTATATTTATCCAAGGACAGAATATGCTTTTTGGAATATTCTATTATGGAAGGAATACACACTAACTTTATTCAATCTGGAAGAATTCAATTATATACCATACATAATACATTTGGTTTGAGGCAGAATGAGTGAATCAGGCTTTGGGTTAAAGTTAGAAACTATCTTGTGGCTATGCTTTATAAATACTCCTGTATTAGTTTTTAGATAAACAAACCTGCATGATAGGAGTGTATATTTGAAAGGAAAACATCTAGAGGACTGACAGTATATGGATAAATAGCCAAATATACAGTGTTTCTCATCCATGCACAGACTAAGACTCTTAGTGACATACAAGGTTGAATTTTCCAACTGATAACAGCCTTTCTGCTATTTTTGGACACTAAGAAGAAGTAAAACAAACAAGGATAACTTCTATTCTGTCAAAAAAATCCAAGGAATTGTAAATCTCAGATCAGAATAAGTTGGGTTTTTTATGGTACTATATCATTATGATAACCTTAATGTAATCTGAAATCCTAAAGTACCTTCCGAATTGCCAAAGACAAAATGTGTTTAGTACCACATAGAACCAAGCATATTTTATGGTGTTTTCAGTTTTTTTAAAACTGGTGATCTGATTACAGCATATTGTCTTCCTTCCTTCCTTCCTTCCTTCCTTCCTTCCTTCCTTCCTTCCTTCCTTCCTTCCTTCCTTCCTTCCTTCCTTCCTTCCTTCTTCCTTCCTCCCTCCCTCCCTTCTCTAATGTGGTAATTTGTTTGATATGACTATACATATTTATAATTGGCTTAATTTTTCTTGCCTTCTTAGTGCATGGGGGATGAGGGAAGGGAGAGAATTTGGAACCGAAAATAAAATTGAATCTTTAAAAATTGAAAAGTGAAAACTAGGGATGTGAACTATTCATATATCTGACCACTTTATTTTAACTTGCTTATTCAATTTACCAGCCCCTAACTCTGGGTAAATAACAACTTGGTCGTTGCTCAGCCATTTTTCAGTCTTGTTCAACTCTTCATGACCCCATTTGGGGCTTTCTTGGCAAAGACACTGGAGTGATTTGCCATTTCTTTTTCCAGTTCATTTTATAGATGAGGGTTAAGTGGCTTGCCCAGGGTCATACAGCTAGTAAATATCTGAAGCCAGAATTGAACTCAGGAAGATGGGTCTTCCTGACTCCAGACCTGGCACTCTATCTGCTGTGCCACCTAGTTGCCCTAAAATAACAACTTACCACCTTACTAATTTGGGGAATAAAGGGTTCTAAATAATGTATTTTTTCCAGGGAATAGAAAGTTAAGTAATCAAATATCTACACCTAGACTATGTTTTGATGGTAATCTTTCAACATATGTTTCCTTTGCCAATTAAACAGGGTGTATTATATATATATATATGTGTGTGTGTGTGTGTATATGTGTATATATATATGTGTGTGTGTGTGCATGTGTATATATATATATGTGTGTATATATATATATGTGTGTGTATATATATATATATATATATATATATATATGTGTGTGTATATTTGAGGTAGGATGGTGAGATGGGTAGAGAACTGTCCTTGGAGTTAGGAAGATTTGGATTTATATCCTGCCTCTGATCCACACTGGCTCTATGACTCTGGACAAGTCACTTTCTTTCTCAGTACCCCAGAAAAATCTGTGAGACTATGCATTAGAGAGGAGTTGCTAACTAATATCAGTCAAGGGAATATACTAGGAATTTTCTATACATTGAAGAACTCTCTAGCAAAAGAAAACTAAACTCAAAGAAATGTATCCACCTCTTCATTCAGTTCATACTTTCCTCTGCTTCACTGTACGTGAATGTGAGCCTGGGCTCTTGAAGGCCATACTAATGGAGTACAGGCTCTGGTCAACTGAAAACCTTTTGATCTTATAGGCACCATAGCAAACTCTCTCTCTATAATCCAAGGATTGGCCCAGGTTAGGTTCAGAGAAGCTCACCATCAGAGTTTGGTTCATAAAGTGATGGAGGTTTTTTTGGGTCACTGTAGTTTATGACATTATCTACAAAGTCATGGAGAAGTTATTATTTGCATCGGGAGGGAGAGTATCCACACAAATGAAATTAGAGATCATTAAATTATTGAAGTGGATATGATTAAGATAATTTAAGTATTTCCTAAGATCTATTTAGAGCCAAATTTGTACTAAATTGTTTTACTGTGTCCTGGGTTTGGGGGTGTGGTAGATAAACCCAGGGTTGGAAGGGACCACAGCTGACCCATTTATCTTATCAAGAAACTGCTCTCCAAACACACCCAGCAAGTATTCATTATAGCCTTGGCCTGAAGATCTCCAGTGGAGGTGGAATCCATGCTCACTCTAAAGGTAACCTGTTCTACTTTTGGACAACTCTAATCGTTGGGACAGTTTTTCTTACAAGCAAACCAAAATCTTCCATTTTCAGCAATCATTCATAGTTCTGCCCTTTGGGCCCAAATACAACGCCTTTACACCCTCTTCCATATAATATCCTTTCAGATCCTTGATGACTGCTCACAATTCCTCTAAGTCTTTTCTTGTCCAGGTGAAACATCCCTAGTTCCTTCAGCAGATTCTTGTACAGATTTTCAGGCTCTTCACCATTTGCCTTGCCACGGTTTGGATGTTCCTTAGCTCACCAACATCCTCTCTAAAATGCTGTTCCTGGACACACTGATCCAGATGTCCTGAGTAGGACACAATTAGCAGCCCTATTACCTCCCTCGTCCTGGCATATGGAACTGCTGATTCTTTCAGCATTCTTGCGAACTTCCCAACCCTCAAGGGCTGGCTTCTCCTATGGAATTTCAACCCATAGAATCCTACCTGTCCTTTCTCTGAAACTTCTGAATTCTGTTCTCTCAAAAATAGGGCACATATCTCACTGTACTCAGATTTTCTCTCGTCTTTACCATAAATTCTAATATGGAATGGTCATGTGACTCTAATGTTCCCTTAGTTTTTTCCTCTGCAACCAAGTTGGCAAGAATCAGATCCAGAATAGAATTTTCCTGTGTTAATTCCTTGGCTTTTTGAAGGTTGAAGTTAACATTAAGGAAAACCATGGAATCATGAACAGTTCTGCTTTCAACAGAATAAGACAGATCTCCATCACAATAACATCATGTCTCCATGCCTGGCTTTTGATCCTTTTCATGACCTCTTCAATTCCTGTCTCCGTCCAAGTACTTTGCAGCATATTCCGATGACAATATCACTTCTATTTGTATCTTTGTTATTCTTCAAACTACTCTCCATTGTTTCCTTTCTTCTCATGATTTTTTAAAAAATAAGCTTTTTGTTGTTTTTTGCATAATTATAATTGTTCCCTTAGCATTGCTCCTCTTTCTCCTCCCAGAGGGCCATTCCATGTAATAAACAATATTTTTAAATGCAAAGAAAAAGAAATCAGCATAACTGATCTATAATCAAAAAACACAAATTGCTTTCTAGACTCAGAAGACCTATGTCTTCTGAGAAAAATGTCAACTGTAAAGAAATACAGTACTCTGCAACTATTAGGTGTTCCCCAAAATTGGTTTGAATACAATTGTAAATCTTTCACCAGACAACAGGGATAAAACAAATTATAGAATAAAAATTTATAGAATAAAGAATGAAAATTAGGGCTATGAAATAATTTATCTATAGAGAATGGACTCAGAGAGTTTGGAAGGATGCCTAAGAGATGGTCAAATTAGTATATCATCCTATCTCTTAAGAATGAGAAAAAGAAGCAACATAATTATTCTATCAAACTTCCTTAACCAAGAGCGAACCTTAACCTTTCCTTTTCATATTACTCCGAGCTCTTCACCTACCAAAGAAGCTGCAGATGGGCTGCTGAATGCTTTGCCTTTTCCAAACAAAAAATACCACTTTGTAAGTTTCTATAATTAGCATTTTATCCCAACCAATATCTTGGCTGCTGGTATCTTTAAGGGCATGGAAAGTGGTTACTGCTAAATCAGAGAGATCTTTGCATGGGGGAATTTCCTGAAAGTTGAGCAGAAAGGCCAATGCAAGATGCTAACTTGATCACTGAATCTCTGAAAAGAAGATCTCAGATGTTGCTGTAGAAGGGGAAAGTTCATGGAGAAAATAGTTTTAACATCATCTAAAGAATTTAGTTTGCTATTCTATGATCTACTGCTCTGCCTGGTTTCAATTCCAATTGAATAAGATGCCCCTCCCAGGTTAGGCTCATCACTTCTAATCATGACCAGTTGCTAACTCAAGCCTTGACTGACACCATCTCTCTCAGTTTCCTCTCCGCTCTGGTTGGGGGCCTGGAGGGTGGAGTACTAAATTCCTCCCAATACCTTCCTTTAGAGAGGACAGAAAATGGACTTTAGCTCACTCTACTCTGCAGCTGCTGCTCTGCCTGGTTTCAACTCTACTGAACAAGATACCCTGTGGTCTTTCTCCCCTACCCTTGCTTTCTTGCCCCCTTTTTTGTGTCATCTCTCTCAATTAGATTGTAAACTCCTTAAAAACAGGAACAGTTTTATCATCATCATCATCGTCATCATCATCATCATCATTGTCATCGTCATCCATTGTATCTCCAGTGCTTAGCACAGTGCCCGGCACTTAGTAGGTGCTTAATAAACATTTATTGTGTTGGATTGGATTATATGCTGTGCTGCTCATCGAGTACTATTAAAACCCAAAACACAAGTGCATGTTTGAGAACAAAGAGTGATTCCTTTCTCTAACCACTCTCAGAATTCATTCGTCCATTTATTCACTCAGCATTTATCAAGCATCCACTATGTATCAGCCACCATGCTAAGTGCTGTGGATATAAAAAAGAGAAAGAAACAATCCTGGTCCTCATGAGATTACTTTTTAAAAGAGAATCATAACTGACATTGTATATAGCACTTCAAAGTTGGCAAACATTTTACATACATTATCTCATTTGAGATATCACAATCCTATGAGGCAGTCCTAAAATATAGTACCTCTATAGATGGAGAAACTAAAACTGAAGGTTAAATGCATTGCCAGTGGTCACATAGCTAGTAAATGGCAGAGGCAGAGTTTAAACCTGGTTCTTCCTGACATCAAGTCTGCATACTATCTCCATTATACTCCTGCTACCTAGAATGGTACCCACTGCACACTATAGAAACTTAAGACATGATATTTCTTGGAAAATGCTGGAAAAAATTAAGTGACCCAAATAATATTTAACACCAAACCGACAATCCATTCTAATTTGCATTATGGTTTACCCTTGATTTTTGATGGATGATTTGGTTTGTCAGTTGGTAATGATTTTTAAAATATTATAAACACATGATCAAAAATGGTTGCTATAAAGCTGGAAATTATATAGGAAATCACAATGGAAAATTGGCAGACCCTTTCAGGGTTCTGCCAACGTCCACATGCCTCCTTACTGGTTTAACAAACCCCTGTGAATCAGGTCTGTTGTCTCCTTCGTCTAATTGTTCATATCAAATACCAGAACTATCAGAACCATGTGGTGGTCTCATAACACATAATGCATATAGATCTTAATAAGACCACAGAATTCTTTTGCTTGTGATCATAGCAAAGATTTGGATAGTTAGCCTTAGAAACAATTCTCTATCATCCTGAATGATGGTAGTATTACCTATTCCCCTTAATTTTTTTATAGAAAAACAAAACCAAACAAAACATTCTTATATTCTATAAATGCTCATAAACTAAAGAAAAGGAATTTAGAAGAATTATTCTTGGCTGCAAGAAGATTTATAGTATTAAAGTGAATTAAGTTATTACCTGGTATGTATAATAAGATCAAAGGCAATTTGCAGAATCTCTTGGAACTATTCTTTGGGAATGCCCACAATAAAGCATTCAACTACCTCTTAATCTAAAGAAAGGTAGTGTGGAAACGAAAGGACATTCCTGTGAAAGGGACTGAAACCCAAGGGAGTCCTCGTAGCTCTTTGGAGGATGTTGCATCCTGAATGGGCCCAGATCATAGAGCTCTTATTCACAGTTAGAATTTTGGATATTCTTGAAAATGGACTTGTTGAAAGCTGCCAGAAAGTGACCATCTTTACAAAGAATTATGTAAGGATGAAAACATTGAATGCAGCATGTTCTATATGAAAGCTCTTTGCAAATTATCTAGGGCTGGTGGGGAACAATGAATTTCTATGGTTCCAACTGTATTCTGGTTACATTCATATATATTGCATATAAGTTATATATATATACACACATAAATATATTTATATTGTCCCTAAGAAATTACTGTTTGCCTATAAGCTTCAGAAGAAAGGGCTGCCATCAGCAAGTTCTATGTGAATGCTCAGTTTCCAGAAGAAAGGAACAGCTGAAAACTAGCGTAGTCTTGTCTAAAGTTTCTTGTTTGGCATCTATAAAGTTTTTCACAACCTGGCTCTATCCTACCTTAATAATATTAGACTTTTTCCCATCCGTACACTCTGTGACGCAGCCATGTTGGCTTACCTGCTCTTCCTTGAGTACTACACTCTACCTTCTTTCCCCATGTGTCTGCACTGATGTCTCCCATGCTCCATGCCTGCTCCTTCTTCAGCCGTGTCTGAGAATCCCTGGTTTTCTTCAAGAATCACCTCCAATGTCAGTTTCTGCAGGAGGCTTCTTCTGGTTCTACCTTTCATCTATTCTAAGAACACCTTACATGTGGCTATTTATAGACATGTCTCCCACATCAGAAGGGGAGCTCCTCAAGGGAAGAGAGCTCATCTCCACCATATCTCCACCATACTCGGGTCTCTAGAGCTCAGCACAATGCCTAATGCATAAATGCTTGCCAATGACTGAAAGAGGAAATGGGACCCAGGACCAGTTCAAAATAGATTTCTATTTCCAGCCCTAATAACTGCCCTTAGCTCCAGTCCCACATCTCCAACGACCTGTAGGAGATATCTCCACCTGCCTGTTCCACTGACAGTTCAGATTTTGTCTCTCTTAAACTGAATTCGCCCTTCTGCCAAATGTGTAGTTCTTCCTCCCAACTTTGTAATTTGTTGTCTTATCCATGACTTAAAACCATTAACATCTTTCAATTTCTTTTTTCCTCCCCAGACTTAACCTCCAATTAGTTACCAAATTCTGTTTATTCTACCTTCAGTTCCTCTCCCAATTATCATCTATTTCTATTTCCCATTACCACTGTTCCACTTCACATAGTATGTGCTATATAAATGTTAGCTCCTATTAATTCAATATCCTCTACTATTTTTCTCTGTCTACTATTTGTCTCTATTTGCCTGCGCTTGAGACATAGTTGGGACAAAAATTTGGGTTATTTTGTCAAGCTTCTAGACCGTTGGGATTGAGTGAGGCCTGCATCTGCACTCCTCAATTCGACAAGCATTTATCAAAACCTACTGTGTGCAGAGCTGGGTATGGAGGGAGATGTAAAGTTTATAGGACACAGAATCTTAGCCTCGGAAGGGGATACCAGAAGTCAATTGAGTCAGCCTCTACCTAACTGAGGAATCTCACTACAACATCCTGTGGCCATCCACAGTGTGCTCACGGAACGCAAATCACTCTGGCTCTCATTAATTGGCCAACAACAGGTCCCAGGCCAAGCCCCACTTGGTCATTGGTTGGGCCCTGATTGGCTCCAAGAGAATGTAAATAGCAATTGTTTCTGTGTTGGCCAGAAACCCAAAGGGTCTTCTCCTAGATTTATTTATTTATTTTTTGACTAGGTAAAAGTGACCATTCTCTACCTCATTTTTTACCTAGCCTTAATCAATAAATGGGTGTCACCTCAGACTGAGACCTGTTAAAGACCTTGGCTTAAAAAGGCCAAGGTCTCCCACTGCACCCAAGGCCATCTCCAGTTGTTGTGATCTACATCTTGCCATTGGACCCAGATGGCTCTGGAGGAGAGAGAGTGAGGCTGGCGACTTTGCACATTTTTCCCTCACTTAAATCCCAATTCACCTGCACATCATGGCATCACCTTCCTGATGTCATGTTCCTCTTCAAGAACGAAGGACAAACATCACAAGGAGCTCCAAAGAGGGGAAGGGGCTGTGTCTGAAGCATCCTGATCTATTACAGGACATTTCTAATCTTCAGGATTTTTGTCCTTACATTGAACCTCGATCCACTTCTTGGGAGCTTCTTCAGGACTCCAGGAGGGCCCTATCCTCTAGAGCCATACCAAAGAAGCCTAACTCTTCTTTCCATGACAATCCTTCAAACCCTCAAAGGAAGTCATCACATTCCCTGCAAAATCTTCTCAATTTAAGATTTTCAAAGTGCTTTACAAATATTATCTCTTTTTATTCTCATAACAACCCTGGGAGGTAGCTATTATTAACCCCATTTTAGAGATGAGGAAACTGAGGCTGATAAAAGTTAAGTCACTTGCCCAGAGTCACACAGCTATTAAGTGTTTGAGGTTGGATTTGAACTTGGGCCTTCCCAACTCCAAGTCCAGCACTTTATTTGTACCACTTAGCTGCCTCTTTTTAAATGCAAATATAAATTTCATCATATAAAATTTGACCCAACATTCTAGTCAGTTGATCTTTTAGATCTTGGCATAAAGCTTGCCAGTTTTCCCTCTTGACTTTGTGTCATCTATATATTTTATAAACGACTCATCTATGTCGTTATCCAAGCTGTCGATAAAAATGTTAATTAGTACAAGGTTAAATGTAGACCTTTGGGGCACTCCACTAGAGATCTCTTTCCAAGATGGTGCCAGTCCACTGGTGACTAATCTTTGGGACCAACCATTCAACCAATTCTGAATCTACTTAATGGTCTAACTCTAACCTATATCTATCCTTATTTTTCTCAGTAGGAGAATCAGAGACTTTGCCAAATGCCTTGTTAAAACCAGTGAACTATCAGTAGTCTCCTGACCTGCTGGCCTTGTTATGCCCTACCCCCACCCCCCAACCCTATCTGTACATGAAGATAAACCACAAAAGAAATGAGCTTAATCTGTCTGGCCTGACCAGTTCTTGATTGAGACACGCTAGCTCTCTGGCATCCCTGATACTTGGTAGAATTTTGCCAGGAATCAAAGCAAGCTTAATGGCCCACATTGTATTGACTCTACTTTCTTCCCTTTGTCGGAAACTGGAAAACATTCTTGTGGCTTTTCTCTTGCTCTCCACCATCTTTCAGAGATGATAGATAATTTGTTGTCAGTCATAGACACTAGTTCTTTTTCTGTTTCTCATAGCTCTCCCTCAACAAGTTCTTTCAATGACTTCTCTCCATCTTAGGTGTCAATTTCTCATCAGGTGTTTTTTTTTTTTAATTTTAAACCTTCCAACCAAAGGGAAGAGATAATAGTAACAAACTCCTTGTTGACTCAAGTCTGGTAGACATCAAATTTTGTAGGCAGAGGGAGGAGGATAAGTATAATATGATGAGGGTCCTAACATTACCCTGGTGTAATGACCCTTTTCTTCCTAAAAATACTCACTTTTGCATTGTAAATGTCCCCAAGCAATGTACAGGCTTCTACCACTCTTCTTCTTTGGTAAGTATTTTTTGCAATTTCCACAACTTTTTCCAAGAAAGCAAGGGCTTCCATCATGTTTCCTTGGCTGGAATTGAATAAGAAGAGAAAATTTCCTGGAATGTGGGTTAAGTAATGGTTAAGGACTGATCCTTTATCTCTCTCTCCACCCTCCTCTCCCACCCTGCGAGACCAGAGTTTACTCGACCCCTTCCTGTCCATTTTGGTGTGTTGGTTAACAGCCTCAGGTGCTTCTGAATTATCCCACCCAAGGAAATGTTCCAGGACTTGAGATGCAGTTGGAAAAAAAAATTGGGGTATTTTGTCAATCTTCTAGCTTAGTGGAAGTAAAACCACCAAAAAGAGATCCATTGTCCATGTGACTGAGGGAGAAATCAAGACCTTTGGCCTGTCTTGTTTTGTTGAGCTTGTAGCAAGATTGATATCACCATGAAGACCTGGGGTAGACTAAGTATTGCCAACCTCATGAAGCTCTGGGGAAATGTATCACATGAGAAAGAAACACTTTCCCTACACAGGACAACAGAAACCACCTTCTTGACCTGTGGTACTTATTCCTGGCCCAAGTACACAATCACAATTTGGGCACTGGGTCCATTAATGATGTCTTTATCAATCTCAAGAAACAATCAGTAAAAAAGTACTAGGTGCCTTCTAGGTGACTAACCCTATGCTAGGCCCTAGAGGTAGTGCAAGGAGCTTTCTTCTCCTAGCATTGTGGGACAAACCCTGACCCAGGGATGGGAAACCTGCAGCCTCGAGGCCATATGTGGCTGTCTAGGTCGTCAAGTGTGGCCCTTTAGGTCTTCAAGTGTTACCCTTTGACTGAATCCAAGCTTCACAGAATAAATTCCCTTAATAAAAGGATTTGTTCTGTAAAACTTGGACTCAGTCAAAAGGCCCCATCCAAGAAGGGCCTGATCATTCATCTGTACCACCCTTCAATTTATTCAATACCACCTCTAATTTACTTTTTGTCTTCTCTTACCTAGATGCAAGATTATAAATTGGTCTACATGGTGAAAGAACATGGCTATGGGACCCACCACTTATGTGCCTATGGCCCAGTTCTCCCCTTATGTACACAAGTACTACAAATGTCTCGGCTAAGCCAGAGTGGTGTAAAGTCCTGAATCCCCCAACTGAGGATAAGAAGCTTTGTAGTCACATTCAAATGAATCTCCTCCCTTTCAAGGTAGTCACCTTGGTGGGACTATATACTTATTCCAATAATACCAAGATTGCCCAAAACATTCCTGGAATTGTTTCTGGGAACTGCCAGTGAACCACATGAGAAAATTAGTATTTGAAGTATTCACCAGAATTCGTTTCAGATGACTTTTAGCTATCACCTCCCTCCCCCAATGCCCCCCTCCCACAACAACAAAACAGGAGATGACAATTTGCCATTTTTGAAGCTATACAAAAACACACGCAGCAGATGCTGATGCCAGTTGTGAAGCTTAATTTCAGTGTTTTCCACTAAACTGTAGAGTTGTATCTGAGTATGAGCTGAAGGTGCTAATGGTCCCCTTGCCTTCAATCTCATGTAGGTGGTGGCTGGCTATGTACTTTCTGTTATGGTTTGAAAGTGTATTGTGTCAAATAAAATCACCCACACAATTTTCTTCAGATGATTCCACGGGAAACCAAAGGTCAAATGCTATATAACTTCCTTCTTGCATTAACTTCATGCTCTATGGGTCAGAAATAGGGTAGTATGGAATTCTGACTCTATTTCAGGTTGTATTCCTGAGCGAAATGAGGGCGAAGAGAGGGAGGAAAACACCTCTAGTGTTTGGGGAATTAGCCTTTACTAGCCTGTCCTCCCTTCCAAAGCTCTCTTGTTCTGTGCTTAAGATTTAGCAGAGCTCTCCAGGGAACAGTCAGTCATGAGCTGGAATTTCTCAAGTGTAGACCAAACCCAAGATTTTATGGGCAAGAAGATGACATCAGAGAGATAACAATCTGTATCTGTATATTGTGGAATAATAGACATGTGTTATCAGGTGAGAGGAAAAAGGAAAGCAAGAGAACACCTCAATAAGAGACCATTCTCTTTAGAGCTGGAAATGCTTTGGCAAGCCTGCATCATACTTTTCTGGCCACATATGCCTTTCTCAGCACTGTTTCTAGACTATGACCTTCAAAAGAAAATTGAATCTATGAAAAAAAGATGAAAATTTGTGGCTTATTTTACACATCTCTCTAAAACCTTGGGGTAAAATCATCTCCATAGTCAAATGGACTCAGCGAAGCTTATTTAAGTTCATATTCCTAAAAACAGATATATTTTTGATGGCGGCACACCCCAGACCCGGCTCTTTCAGCTGAGGTTGAGTTATGTGCCAGCAGAAAAAGAGTAAGTTCAGTGAACTAGAAATACAAAGTGAAAATGCAACTATTTCCAGATGAGTCTGGTTTCCTCCTCTCCTTTTCCCTGCTTTCTGAAACATCCAGGAATTACCTCCAGCTTGCCATAGATACAGAATGCTAGAGAAAAAATCTTTCTCTGGTTATACCATATACCCTGTCCGAGTAATATGCAGTTCTATATTCAGCCAAGTTGTTAATATATCATCTGGAACATATATTGTACATCCTCTCTTTAGGTCAAAAGGTTTCTAAATTTTAAATTTAGCAATAGATTTAGAAACCAATCTTCCTTTCAGGGGGGAGAAAAATCAAACATTTCCACCCCGAAAAGCTGCAGATGATTTGTATAAGTTAAAGGACAAGGTTAAAGTGTTAGACAAATATTAATTCCAGTTTTCTATATGCAGTGCACAGGTGCAAGTCGGAGAGCATATTATATGGTATAATCATTAGATTCATTCAACCAGACCTTAGAGAGTTAAAAACATATATTCCGAGGAACAGGACTCCTCGGTCCAAAGAATGAGAATGAAGCAGTGCAGAATATTTGTGTATCAAGGTGATTCCAGTTTCCAACTGGGAAAACAGGACTGTTAACACCCACATCCCCTGACAACTGTCCAATTATGTATATCACACTTGGCCTACTGTTTGCAGTAGAAGTAATCAATAAAGGATGTGGTTGAGTGAACATAGATTTTGGTTGAACCAATGCATGAAAACTTAATCATTTACTCAGAGAGAAGAAATCAAATAGAGCAGAGATGAGACAGCCACTAAGGGGTTTGTTGAATGTGCCACCAAGTTTGTGGGCTACAGATGAAAGTAATAAGGCAAATGGAATCAGTGACAGGAGAAAATGTAAAAGGCTTTTCTTAATTCCATGAATTAATAGAAATGTTTTGATGTATTTTTGGGGGGTCATTTTTGGGAAATTTCACATCAAAGGCCCAATGTTCCATTTTAAAGGAAATATGAAAATTACTAGGGCATGTCATTTCTCTCAAGCAAAAAGAAATTAATCTCAGCTCTAACAGAAAGGTAATTTTCACAGATGAAACTTTATACTGATTGATCTAAAGATCTCTACAGTGGAGGAGTTTTACTAGAGGAATAATTTCAGCTTTGTTGGCAGGGAAATTGACAACAAATCTGGATGGCAGGTTGTGGTCACAAAAATCTCAACCACTTCTGTGTTTCTGGGATTTTTCTAAGACTTCTAAAGAGCCTCTTTGAGAACATAGAAATAAAACCAGGTGGAGGTTTGAGGTAGTTAGAATAATTCAGGCAAAATCACCACGGTAACAATTCTATCAGGGAAAAGGAAATGCCCTTTTTGGGAGGTGAGGAAGGGATGGAATCTCAGATTAGCTTTCATATGCAACATATTTACTTGATTTTTCTTACTGTTCATTTCGATTCAACTCAACAAGCACTGTGCAGTGGATTGGGTATGGAATCAGGAAGACTCCTCTTCCTGAGTTCAGATCTGGCCTCGGGCACTTATTAGCTATGTGACACTGGATAAGTCACTTAACCCTGCTTGCTTCGGTTTCTCATCTGCAAAAAGAGCTGGTGAAGGAAATGGCAAACCACTCCAGTGTCTCTGCCAAGAAAACCCCAAAATGGGGTCATGAAGAATTGAAAAAGACTGAAAGGACCAAACAAGAACAAAATTGTGCTAGACACTGAGGCTACAAAGACAAGAACAACAACACAATACAAAACTCCATTCTCAAAGAGCTTACCTCCTATTAAATTTCACTTTGTGGAGGAAAAGTTAGTTATGAAAGGATAATAGTGCATGAGGATGTGTTAGGGTCTTTTTGAAATATTTCTTTTGTAAATCCATTCCTTCATCTGTGTTCCTATCAAACAAACATTATCATGATACATGGAGCATCATGTATCATGGACCATGATACGTAGACATGATATATGTGTAGAAACTGATTTTGAAGTAACCAACCAAAATTAGAGAACCTTGCTCATCATTCATATCTTCTCAATAATTTCACCAATCTCTAGGCCATTCATGACATGGGAGAAAGTCTAAGTTACCCCAAGCCTTACTCACACTCATTTTGAAAGCTTCCAGTCTCCAAAGCATTTTTTACTCTTGTATATGTTTTGCCACTAGCGTATATTTGTAGTTATATTTATATCTCTCTATATTTATATCTATCTGCATCTATATCTATATCCATATCTATCTAGGCATGTGGAGCAAATCAATTCAATTGAACCATTCATTAAGCACCCAACTGCCCATATCTCTCCACCTCATCCATAAGGATAGTATAAGAAGCAGTGATCAGACTATCTTTCTGATCACTCTCTCAGTCTCCTTGGTTGGATCGTCATTCACATCTCGTCCCCTTAGCATGATTATTCCCAAAGGCTTTGTCCTGAGCCCTCTGCTTTTCCCTCTTTTGTGCCTTCTCTTGCTGATCTCGGTACCTCTCAATGGTTAAAGTATTATATTTATGCAGATGATTTTCAAATCTATAAAACAGCCCTAATCTTTCTCATGAACACTAGCCTTTCAGTATTAACTATGTGCCGGATATGTTCACGTAGATTCTCCATCTCTAAGTCAACAGATTTAAAATGGAACTCTCACCATCCTTCTTCCTAAATATGTATCCCTTCTAAATTTTGCCTATTATTGTCAAGGGCATTGCCATTCTCACTGTGACTCTGGCTCTTAACCTCAGAGTCACTGCTGGCTCTCCTTCACCTCTCTTTTCTCCCTACCTATCCTATTCAATCAACTTCTAAGTCATGTCCAATCTAACTCTACATTTCTTGTATTTTCTCTTTTCTCTCCACTCTCAAGATGACCACCTGAGATCATGCCTTCATCACAAAGAATTGTCCCAACCTCCTAAGGTCTCCCTCCTTCTAGTTTCTCTCATCTCCATTCCACCCTTTGCATGGCCACCACAGTTATCTCCCTTAAGGCACAGATACGATCACGTCACAGCCTTGCCCCCAAAGCTTCAGTCATTCTCTTTTGTCTATAAGCCAGAATTAAAAACTGCTCAGGCTGGCATTTCCACAAGCTTTGGCTCTCATCTGCCTTTCCAACCTCGTTAAATATTTGATGAATTAGATGCTCCAGTCAAACTGGACTACTAGATATTTTCCAAACCCAATACCCAATCTCTCCCCTCTCCCCACTCTCATACACCATTCTCTGGGCCTAGATTATATACTCTGACATCATATCTGTCCTTCAGAATCCTTTTCTTCCCCCAAGGTCCAGCTTCACCATGCATACTTTGGGGATCTCCCTAGTTATCAGTGTTCTTTCTCTCCTCAATTTTCTTATTCTCTACTTACTTGTATAAGTGGAGATCAAGGCAGTCAGTGTAACATTTATATATCTGCTTTATTATGCTCCTGTTCCCAGTAGAATGTAATCTTCTTGAGGGTAGGAATTGTTTTGTTTTTCCTTTGTATCTCCAATGCCTTGAACATAATAGTTGTTTAATAAATATTTGTTCAATTGATTACTAGGCATTGTGGGGATATACACAGACATAAATGAAAATGTTCCTCCCCACCAGGATCTTTTGTTCTATTGGCACTTCTTACATTTCCTTTATAACAAGAGTCCATGGGGGGTCCATGAACTTAGATGGGAACAAAATTATCTTGATTTTCACTAACTTTTGGTTTCCTTTGCAGTCCTATATAACCATCATGTGAAATAAATATTTGAGATAACACATGGAAAACTCTTTAAGTGCTAGGGAAGTGCTTGGCAGGCAGCCATTATATGCATCTTATTTTATGCACTTAAAACCAATATTCTGAGAAGGAGACCATTGGCTTCACCAGACTGCCAAAAGGGTCTGTGCTATAGTAAAGGTTAAGATCAGTTAAAGATATGAGCAATCTTTGTAGAGGCAGCCCTACACTTTGGTGGATACTATTTGGACTTGGACAGTCTTAGTTTTCATTTTTGCTACATGAGTGACCCATCTGATTTTCCAGCCAGGTACAATATGCCATAATGCCTTTTAATTCATTTCAAGTTCAAGTCTCTCTCTTTTACTAATAAATTCAAATGACTGGAGAAGGCTTAGATGGTACTTCAGAGAACAGTCCTATTTGATAACATAAGGACTAACTGAACTTTTAATGATTTTGCTAAATATTCTTTCCTCCTATGGATGTCACGTGATTAATGCAGGAATCAAGAAAACTTAGACTTTGAAAGCTCTTCTTTGGTTCAAGCTTGTAGCCCTCATTTGCAGAGCCTACAACACTAAATGTATTGTTTATTTGCATGGAACATGTTAGAAGTGAAATAGTTTCTTAGTAGGAGCTATGTAGGGGTAACTGTTGCCTGGGCCATTCATGCTCTCCAATATGGGCCCTGGTGGTCAACAGGTGTTGACCTATGATGGTCTGTGTTGATGCTGTGAGACAGCTGATTGGGGCTAGGACTGTAGGCTGTGCTCACAAGGCAAGTTTTTTACAGTAACCTCAGAAGGACACCTGTACTGTGCTTCCAACAGCTTTGTACTAGATTATAGAGAGAGGTTTCCCATATCCCAAAGAGCCAATTACTGGGCTCTTTGTATGATGTTCAGGAGCACAGAGTCTGTACACATGAGCTGGGGTGCAACTGCTCCTGCCCAAGTATCCTGGAAAAAACGGGTTCTTGGCCAACTAGTTGGTATATTAAGCAAAAAGTTGGCCTTTGCTTGGTCATGGTGAATGTGGAGACCATGATGGAGAAGGGGAATAAGAAGCACTGAGTACAGCTTAAGTCCTAAAGTGCCTAGTTGGACAGAAACCCCCTCCAAAACTAGCAAATACGGTCAGTCTTTCTCCTTCCTCTACCACCCACAAGAGCCCCAATACCTCTGGCACAGCGAGCAGCTTCTTTCAAAGCACAGCTCAGGGGCAAACTACAAGACCAGGCTTGCCCTGATCTGCCATTCTCTCCCTCTTCTTCCTCTCCCTCTCCCTCCCTCCCTTTTTCCCTCCCTTTCCACCTCTCCCCCTCATCTCTCTCTTCCCTATTCTCTCTTTCTGTCTCTCTCTGAATCTCTGTCTCTCTCTCCCTCTGTCTCTCTATCTCTAGCTGTTTCACTGTCTTTCCCTCCCTCTTTCTGTCTCTGTGTGTGTGTGTGTCTCTGTCTCCGTCTCTCTCCTCTCTTTTCTGTCTCTGTCTCTCTCTCTACTTCTGTCTCTTTGTCTTTCTTTGTCTCTGTCTCTCTATTTCTGTCTCTGTCCTCTCTGTTTCTCACTATGTCTCTCCCTCCCTCTCTCCCTATCTCTGTCTCTCTTTGACATTATGGAGACTTTGTATCTTACCTGTGTATGTTGTATAGAAAGAAGTTAAGCTCCTTCAGGGCTGGAATGGTTTTAGTGTGTTTTCTTTGTATCTCCAGAGCCTAGCACAGTGCTGGTTTTTGTTTTTGTCTTTTTTAAAGAGACAGTAAGGTAGTGCAGTGATTAAAACACTGCACCTGGAGTCAAGAAGAACTTAATTCAAATACTAACTAGCTGTGTGATTCTGGTCAGGTCACTCAACCTCAGTCTCAGTTTCCACATTTTTAAAATGAGGAATTTTAAATAAAATTTTATTCAACAAAAATAAAGCTTTTAAGTCTATCTCCCAGGGTTGTTGTGAGGACAAACAGACAATATTTGTCAGACTTAAAGTACTATATGAATGCTAGTGATTATTACTATTATCTCATATAGCATTTTGCATTGAGTTGAATTGAAATTTATATTCAGGATTGTCTTTCACAACCTAAATTCACTAGGTAATTGGTCTTCCATGGAACTGGACCAGGAATACAAATCCAGGCAGAGGAAGCAAAACATTTCTAGGTGCTAACAAGAGAATGAGTTGAGAATTATTTGACAATAGAAAGGGCTGAGGTCACCCAAGGCTTTGCCAGGCATCATTGGAAAGTGAATTATACATCAGTATCCCAGTGCACACGATAAATCCACGTGAACCTTGACACAGGAAGAACCCAACATGAATCAGAGGCAGGGAAGGGTCCGCGCATTGTCAAATACACGTGCCCCAGAGAAAAGGCAAATACAGAAGGACTTCTCATCGCCCATCACTGAGCAGAGGACATTTCACGCAGGGGAAAACTTATTTTTGGCTGAGAGTAAAATTGTTTTCCTCCCTGAATGCACTTCTGAAATGATAATGGTTACTGACAGAAAGATATTAATTTTACCAAAAAAAAACCCCAAAACAAAACCACTTTTCAGGAATACATTGGTTATGTAAAGTGACACATAGCTGTAGAGACTTAGGCTGGGTCTATGTTCTAGAGGGTGAAGCAACAACTTCAGTGCATCTTTGATGAACCTAATGTGGTGTAGACACTTTTGGACAAGCTATGAAAGTCAGTTTTTACTTTAGGCTTTTGTTGTTGTTCAGTCGCTTTGGTCATGTCTGATTCTTCGTGACCCCATTTGGGGTTTTCTTGGCAAAGATACTGCAGCGGTTTGCCATCTCCTTCTCCAGCTTATTTTACAGATGAGGAAACTAAGGCAAACAGGGTTAAGTGACTTGCCCAGGGTCACACACCTAGGAAGTGTCTGAGGCCCGATTTGAACTCAGGTCCTTCTGATTCCAGGCCTGGCGCTCTATCCATTGCGCCACAGAACTGGTCAAAGAAGCCTGTAGTTGGTTAGCCCTAAATGGGTTTCAGTTTTCCTTATTGAGAACTGCTCCTTTGTAGAAATTTAAGCAGTCACTTTGTTCCAGACAATCTTGTTTGGAAGTGAAGCTAAGGGATCCTTGCTTTAGCCCTGAGCATGGCCTGTCACTGTTCTGTATCTGGAAGGACTAACATGCTCCCTGGTTACTCTCCCTTCCTGCTGCCCTGGTCTCCTCTGAGAATATTTCCAATCTCTCCTTTGTCAGTATAATGTCTGTCAACTTAGACTACACAGCTACACTGGTCCTCAGGAGGCCAGTGAGATTGCCATTAGCCCTTGGCATATTTTTAATAACGGTTAGCTTTCTTGGTACACACATAATGATACTGTAGATGATAATGGCTGCACTCTTAAATACATAGGACTCAAGGTTTTAAAAGTTTCTTAAAATAACAAAAAAAATTGCCTTACAAAATACAAAATTGGCAAACTGGATAGGGCAGTGGATCAAGAGTTAGGAACATCTGGGTTCAAATCCTGCCTCAGACACTTTTTACCTGAGTCACCCTGGACAAGTCACTTAATCTCTCTAGGTCTCAGTGTCCTTATCGGTAAAATTGAAGGGGGTGGACTTGTTGCCTTACAGTCCCTTCTAGCTTCTTATCTATGATCCAAAAGAAATTTGAAGTTAAAGCTAACACAATATCTTTTTATCATTTAATATTTGATGAAACATTCACTTATACCCAGAGAGAAACAGGCTGTACTATATCACCAGTGATGACTTGTGAAAGAAGCAGCGTGAACATACTAATAACCAGGATGATGATAAGGACAAAATAATTTCAATATAATTTATATAGTGTTAAGGTTTGAAAGCACTATACATTTATATTTATATTATATACATGTACATATTATATGTGTGTATCTATAATGTACACATGTATGTATACATTTATATTATATACATGTATATATTATATGCGTATCTATAATGTACATATGTATGTATACATTTATATTATATACATGTATATATTATATGTGTATCTATAATGTACATATGTATGTATACATTTATATCATATACATGTATATATTATAAGTGTATCTATAATGTACATATATGTGTACTCACACACATGTATGCATATATTTATATTATATACATGTACATATGTGTGTATATAATGTACATATGCATATATGTACACACATGTATATCTATATTTATGTTATATGCATGTATATATTATATGTGTGTGTATGATGTGTGTATATATACTCATACACACACATTTTAGTTTGATTATTTTTCAGTCCTGTTATTTCAACAATCTGGCTAGCAGCTGCTGTGGGGGTGAAAGACCAACACAAGCCCAATAACAAGAGCTGCCAAAGCCCAGGTTCTTTTGATCTGCTTTACTAAGGAAAGTAACATCAAGGGATTAACAATCTAATTTCAATCCAACGTACAGACATCATTCACTTAGTTCAGAGGGAAAAGCCAGCACCCTGAACTTCAGAGCAAATACAAACAAATTACCAACATCGACAGACAGACCTTGTCTGATTCCAATCTCAATGCATAGTTACCAGAGTTTAACAAAGTCCCAACATCCGGGTTTACGAGCTGTAGGGCTCTTAACAGCTGCCCAGAGTCTCTTCCAGTTACACATCACTCTTCCAGTGAGCGAAAGCCCCAAACAAATAGCTCTGTTCTCTCTTTTTATACACTCTTTAGCTGTCATCAAACGTCATCTGAGAGACCAGAACTTAGGCTCCTACTATTGGCTCTGGTCTTAGCAACTCCCTTTAGGACCTTGAGGGCTTCACACCCACATAGGCTTAGCACCTAGTAGATAGAGGTTTGGGCCTGGGGCTTTGCACCTAGTAAGGCTCAATTAAAGACAGCGAATTAATTTATCATTCTAAAACAGTAAAAAAAAGTTCCAACCTAATTGATATTACACCTGTCCAGCTCTTCATGACCCCATTCAGGGTTTTCTTGGCAAAGATACTGGAGTGGTTTGCCGTTTCCTTCTCTAGCTCATTTTACAGATAAGGAAACTGAGGCAAACAGGGTGAAGCAACTTGCCCAAGGTCACACAGCTACTAAGTGTCTGAGGCCAGATTTGAGCTCAGGAAGAGGAATCTGGACTGGCTCTCTATCCACTGCACTATCTAGCTGCATACATGTTTATGTCTCTATCTGTGTTATCTATCTCGCTATCTCTTTCTCTATGCTCATTTGTTCCTCACAATAATCTTGCTGTTGTTATCCCCATCTGACAGATGAGAAAACTGAGGCTCAGAGAGGCTAAATTGCCCAGGGTGCGACATATCGAGTAAGTCTGAGGCTGGAGTCAAACCTAGAACTTTGCGCCAGCACACCATTTACCATGCCACAATCATCCCAGAGACGCATGACTGGGAGAGAGAGTGGGCAGGTCACACAATGAAGGAGCTACAACAGGTACTCATGTAATATGAGCAAATCTAGAGGAAGGTCCCTAGCACACCAAGGAGACATACAGGGAGAGAACACTGGTCTTATGAGGAAAGGTCTGGATGTGAATCCTGCCTCTAACAGGTTAGTAGTTAAGCTAGTACTAAGGGGCAGCTGGGTGGTGCTATAGTGCACCAGGACCGGAGTCAGAAAGACCTGAGTTCAAATCCATCTCAGACACTTAGTAACTACTGTGTGACCCTGGGCAATCACTTAGCTTTTGTTTGCCTTGGTTTCCTCAAGTGAAAAAAGAGGGATAATTACAGCACCTACCTCTCAGGGCTGCTGCGAGGATTCAATAAGAATATTTGTAAAGTGTTTAGCACAGTGCCTGTACATAGTAGGGCTCAATAAAAGCTCATTTCCTTTCTGGGCCTCTTTTTCTCCTTTAAAATGGGGGGGGGGAAGTATCCCTTGTGGTATCTTTGTTATTGTGAAGGTTTTTATGAAAAGATGCTGTAGAGAAGATGCTGACCTGCCCTGGTAAAGTAACTTCTTCACTAGGAGTTACCTAGAGCTGTGAAATCACAGGACTGCTATGCCCTTCACCGCCACCTCCAGCCCAATTATTAATGTTGTTGTTGTTATTATGATTATTATCAAGGAGTTCTGGGAGGACACACACAAGAGTCACACAGTTGGGAAGGCAAGGATGGGCTACTATGATCTGTACCCTTAGAGGGAGAGCCCCCATCAGTGTGATCACATTTACAATGAAATACTGAAGCACTCATCCTATTGTATATACGATTTAGAGCTAGAAGGGACCCGTGAAAGACCATTTGGTCCAATTCCTCAGTTTACAGATGAGGAAGCTGGGTACCAGAGAGGTGAAGCCACTTGCTCATGGTCACTTAGTCAAGTAAGTAGTCAGGCTGGGAATCAAAACCAGGTACTATGACTTCAAACCAAGTGCTTGTCTCATTATATTATGATGTCCACTTGGGATGAGGAAGTGCATTATATTGAAAACTACGATCTTTCTCTCCAAGGACCTTACAGTCTTATTTTGCGGGGCCTTAAGCCATGATGCCATAGCAAGTAACTTGAACTGAATACAAAGAGATCATAACTGAGATGAATCAAAGACAAATCTCAAGAGAAAAAAAATTTTCATAGGATGGCCATGCCCATTTTCTCCTCCTTTCCTCCCTCCCTCCTTCCTTCTTTCCTTCCTTCCTTCCTTCCTTCCTTCCTTCCTTCCTTCCTTCCTTCCTTCCTTCCTTCTTTCCTTCTTTCCTTCCTTCTTCTTCACTCCTCTTTTGCTTCCTCCCTCCTTCTCTCCTTTCCTCCTTCCCTTTTACTTCCCTCCCTCCCTTCCTTCCTTTCTCTTTCTTCCCTCCTCTTTTCTCTTCCTCTCTCCCTCCTTCTCTTCCTTACTTTTTCTCTTTTCCCTCCTTCCCTCCCTCCCTTCCTTCCTCTCCTTTCTTTCTCCCTCCTTCCTTCTTTCTCCCTTCTTTCCTTCCTTCCTTCCTCCCTTCCTTCCTCCCTTCCTCCCTTCCTTTCTTCCTGACTTCCTTCCTGCCTTCCTTCCTTCCTGCCTTCTTTCTTTCATTCCTTAAAAAAACATTTATTAAGTATTTACCATGTGCTAGGCATTGTGCTAAGTACTGGCATTTCTCTTTTAATATTATAACCATAATGACTTTGAGACAGCTTGAAGTGAAATGATAAGATTATTGCTATTGCAACCAAATGGCTATGTTCATCTGCTTCACACACCGACGATTTCATGGAAGAGGCAGGACTGAACAATAGCTAGATGCTTTTTCCCCAAGAAGAGCTCTCCACAAAGGTTATGAACAGTGAGGCACATCCACCGTAGTCTAGTGTACGCTTCCATGCTTTCTGATTTTTTTAACCCACAAAATGTGACCTGATTTGTCGCTTGTCTTTCAAGGTCATTACAAAGCTTAAGGAAAATGAGAACATCAACAAGAACCACGAAAACATAGGAAACAATTTACTGACAAAGAAGAATTTGGAAAGCCAGACTTTAAAAAGAAAAGCGTATTTAGTTAAGATAAGCAACAATGCAAGGGATCATTTAAGAAAGGCACTGCTTAAAATTTAAGCAGTAAGTAATGGGAAGCGACAGACCTCAAACAATTTCAGTCTTTCATAGCTGAGTGAATTCACAGGGACAGCAGGACAGGGATATGCTAACTTACCTTACCAGAACCTTTGCTATGGCTTCATAGGCCCTACTTAGGCCAACAGCATCATCTAGGCTTATGGAGATATCTGAGAAGATGTTGAGAGCCTGTCAGGCAGAAAAAAAAAAAACAACACACACACAATAAAATCATTACAGGGCCAGGTACTTTGGATTTTGAATTCCAACTATTTT
Organism: Trichosurus vulpecula; assembly: GCF_011100635.1. NCBI lineage: Eukaryota > Metazoa > Chordata > Mammalia > Diprotodontia > Phalangeridae > Trichosurus > Trichosurus vulpecula. Next base: position 107,768,353 of record NC_050578.1, on the reverse strand, counting down.
GATATTATTTTGTTAGACTCTGCCCTAGACCCTGCGGAGTTTCCCCAGCCTAAGCTGACACCAATCACAACACCCAGTTCCCCCTCCCTCATTTCTGGCTTCCCACGGGAGATTCTGAAGGGCCCTGGATGGGTGCCACCCCAAATCTTTCTTTCACATGGCTCCTTCCTCTTTCCCTCCTGGGTCAGACATTGACTCTTCAATTCTCAGCTCTGCCAGAAGGAATGAAGAATTCCGGAGCCCCTTAAGTCCATTCCTCGCTTCCCAATGTTGGTGGGCCACCCTCCTCCAGGCTTTCAGCCCTGAAGGACTGATATCCCGATGCATCATAAAGCCTCCTCTGCTTTGTAGCCAACCTGCTGCACCTTAGAACTTCGGGACCTCTATCGCCCCCGAAGCAAAACTCTAATGTAATTATTTCTTCCCCAATTAGATTGAAAGTTCCTTCAGAGCACGGATTGTCTGCTTATTTTATGTGTATCCTTTGCCCTTAGCTATGCTTGGCATATAGTTAGTACTTAATCCGTGCTTTCTCATTCATTCATATCAATACTTATTTTTATATGTTTGTAGCACAAAACACTTTGATTCATCAAAACAGAAATATTGGTCTGTTTCTCTGCATAGAACTTGTACTGTACCAGCCTTTTGTCAACCATGCCAGTAACTTTTCCCAACAAGCATTATTTTGCTTTTGGCCTCATAGCCCCAAATTTCCCAATCCACATAATTTTCAATGTGAAGGAATAATTGAAAGCTTCTCAAATATGATTTTCAAATGATGCATCGCTACTCAAAGTGACATAAGGCACTGCATACTACTCTAATATAGCAGCTTAAAACAGCATTTTCTTTGGGCAAATAGTGATTTAAAAAGCATGAGTTTAGGCTACATTCCATTTCAATCAGTCACTTTATTGCTTATATCTTTCATTATTTGTGCACACACAAAAAATCTGTTAACCAGGACTTAATATACACTAAAAATCTTTCTTACAAATGCACTCCATTAATGATGACCTCTTCGATAATCAAAGGATTAGAGCTGCCACAGTCAAACATATGATCTTAATTTAATTTAACACTCACATCATCTGTATTGTATAATTTCCCCTTTCATCTTTTTTTTTCTTTCCAATGGGCAGGAGGAAAAATACATAAAATGAAATTCCATTCTTTCTTCTTCTCTCATTGTTACTTGACCCAACCTATTACACACATGAGGACACAAGAAATCTCTAAAGACCCTCTATGGAAATCCTTTTTGCACATTTCTGAGAAAGGATTAGTGAAAGTCATTTGGCTAGATTTGGGATAGAGAGGAGGTGTGCGGGAGGATATGAACATGCCCTAAATCCAACCATCTGAGGCAGCTTCTGGCAATCTAAATGGGGGTGGGGAGAGAGATGCTTCTGTTTAATTCAGCTTCTAAAACCAATGAATTGAGAAATCACTTATGTGACACCAGGATATGAAGAGGTATTGTATTTCTCAGAAATTCTGTGACTGTCTAGATTTTATGTTGTTTACTACAAATCATCTCAGATAAGTCTGAATGTTCTCTGAGGCACTAACTAGTACGAGTCTTTCATCATCTATGGGATTTAGTATTAGGGACAATGACAAACTGGAGAGGATCTGGAGAAGTTTGTCCAGAACAGCCAGATAGTTTCATGCCAGATCAGTCGAAGGAAAGGAGAATGTTTAGCTAGGGACTAAACTTGACGGTGGTAGGAGAGGGAGAGAGAAGAATAAGCTGCTTTCAAATATTTGAAGGGTGGTCATAAAAAAGAGGGATTAGACCTCTTTTGCTTGTCCCTGGAAGGCAAAACGAGCAATGCTGGATTAAGCAATAATTAAGTAATTAAAAATAGAGACATATCTCAGCTCAAAAAACATATGAAAAAACTTGCTAGTAATTAGAGCTGTCCAAAAGCGAAAGTGAAATTGGTTGTGCCTCGGGAGGTAGTGAGGTCCCCATCATCAGAAGTTCTTAAGTGGAGGCCAGATGATGACTTGTCAGGAATTCTACTTTAGGCAAGGGCTGCTAGGTAGGGCAGTAGATAGAGTGCCAGGCCGAGAGTCAGGAAGACACAAGTTCAAATCCTCCCTCAGACGATTACTAGCTGTGTGACTCTGGGTAAGTCACTTAACCCTGTTTGCCTCAGTTTCCTCATCTGTAAAATGAACTGGAGAAGGAAATGGCAAACCACTCCAGTATATCTGCCAAGAAAACACCAAACAGGGTCATGGAGAGTTGGAAACAAACAACAATGAAGATGATTTCTAAGGTCTCTTACTACACTAAAATTCTATTGTCAAAGGGTTGACTAGGTTCTCACCAATTTTGTACAATTAAGCATTCTTTTGTTAAAACAGACCTTGATACTTGATGAATCCAGCAACAATTAATATAATCTTGAGAATATTCTTTTCCCCTTTCCTAAGTATCTGATATCACAGCATGAATGAACATTCGCCTTTCTTAGTTGAAGGCCTAAGATCGCAAAACTCTTGAATATTGAAGGCCTTGCGTAGACCAAACATGGAGGGAGACACGGAGGAAAGGATATCCTAATTCACTCTCTTACTCTCTCTCAGAGTTGTTTTTTGCCAAGTTTTATAGGCGAAGACAGCCATGTTGTCATCGTAGTTGTAGTTTTTAGTTGTGTCCCATTCTTCATGACTCCTTTTGGGGTTTTCTTGGCAGAGAAACTGGAGTAGTTCACCATTTCCTTCTCCAGCTCATTTTTGTTTTTACAGACTGTAATGGCAAGCAAAAGGGGACTTTTTGCTGTGTTTTCTTTTGAAGTGCTTCTCAGCACTAAGGCAATCAATTGCCTTGGATTGAGTCTTGCCTTTGTTTGAATCAAGAGTCTTTGATGACCTTAAATCATCAAGTCACAAGAAGTTACAAGTCACAAGAAAGCCTAAGTTACACAAGTTTGAGTCACATGGCTGTGACGCCCTCTGTGGGCTGACCCTGAGGAAGTATATATATACTCTGAGGTTAGCATTTTGCTTGGGGGCTCACTCACTGGAAGAGTGTTTGTGTGATTTGGCCAGATGAGACTCTGGGTAGCCATTAAGGCACCCCCCCCCCCCACTTTGAAAGCCCAGATGTTGGTGCTTCTCTCTCTGGTAACTATGTATGTTTTGCTGTGGACAGATGGTTGGAAGCCCTGTCTGCTGATTTGTGTTATTTGCTCTGTTTATATAATTTCTGCTTGTAATTTCTGTTTGTGTTTTCTCTGAAGTCCAGGGTCCTGATTTTTTCTCCTGAGCTAAGTGAATGATAGATTATGTTTAATTAAAGTGAGTGAGATTGTAAACCCCTTAAAGTTTCTTTCCTTAGAAAAGCAGATCCAAGAATCTGTGCTAGCAGCCCTCTTGTGTGCTCGTGTTATTGGCCTTACACTTCCACAGCAGCTGCAAGCAACATTGTTGTTACACAGGTGAGGAAACTGAGGCAAATAGTGTTAAGTGACTTGCCAGGGTCACACAGCTAGTGAGTTTCTGAGGCTGGATTTAAACTCAGGTCTTCTATCCACTGCACCACCTAGCTGCCAGAAAACAGGCATACAGATTCCCATAAGCCTAATTCTAAATCCTGGCCTGATTGTTAAAGAAAAGAGAACCTTGGATGCCAGACTAAGAAGTCTGAACTGTATTTAGTCAGCAACAGGAAGCCACCATCAAGGCTTAGTTTGCAAGGTTCATGCAGAAATAATTTTTTGTCTTTGTCTAAAAGAAGATGCCACCTAGGGAGATGTCAACAACCTTTGAGGAAATCATATAGCTATATCAGTTAGCAGAAGAGTGACCCATCACTGGATGCAATTATAGAATCTCATAAATTTAGAACTTGGAGTTTGTCTGGTCCAATAACCATGTTTCACATATGGAGAAACTGAGGCCCAGGAATATGAAATAACTTGCACTAAGTTACCCAGAAAAGTAGTGACAGAAATGGGAAGAGAAGCCAGGTCTCCTGAGTCTCATCTATTGCTCAAGCTACCACATAATTATATTATACTAGTACTTTAGCTGTTCTTTGGATGTTAATGACGCATCTACGCATGGTGCTGACTCTTTAATCTACACGATTCTGTTCCCCCCAAATCTAGGTTCCTTTGTCTCCAGTCCAACATTCACACCACCGCCAGCTTAATCTTCCTTAGGCAACAGCACTAACCATAACTCTTATGTGAAAAACCCTTTAGGTAGTTTTTTGTTGTTTTCTAAATACAGTTCAGACTTCTTAGTTTGGCCTTCAAGGCTCTCTATAACATAGAGCCTCTTGACCTTTTGAGCCTTATTTCATGAGGTTTTGATGTACCACTCTCTGCTCCTACCTAGCTGGCATATGCTCAGTCCATTGTAAGCATCCACTGCCTTCTCACTTAGAGCACCAGCACCCTTCCCTCTACCTGGAACGTCCCACCCCAAACTCACTTGGTTTAATGAACCTTGCCCATCTTTTAAGGTTCAGTTCAAATGACAACTTTTGTGGGAAGTCTTCACTGAGTCGCTACTAGCCTGAAATATTCTTTCCTTTTTTTGACTTCAACTTTGAACCTTTTGATTCAATTTAATTTAATAAATAAATATTGAGGACCTAAAATGTGTGAGAACTGTGTAAGGTATTCAAGGTACAAAGACTAAACCAAATCCCACAGAATCTGCCCTCAAGGAGCTTCATTTCAACGCAATCCAACAAAAATTGATTAAGTTCCTATTATATACCATAAACTATGCTAAGCATTGGGAATACCAAGATAAAAAAATTATATAATTGTTCTATCCTTCAGGGGCAAATATTCCACTGGGATGACGTGACATGTACCACAAAAATGAGTGATAGAGAGGAAATGAACCACTCCAGTATCTCTGCCAAGAAAACCCCAAATGGGGTCATGGAGAGTCATACCTGACTGAACAACAACTATAAACACTTTCAATCTACTACTACAGCATGGCTCTGTTTCCCCACTCATATGCAGAGAAGAAAGAGAAGAAAAGAAGAGTCTAAATTGACTCCAAGGTTTTGATATTTAATGCCAAAAAGCAAGCAAGCGCCTCTCCTTTACCAGCTCCAGGATGCCTCCCACCCAGTGGTCTTGTCTTGTAACCCTCCCACTCCTCAGCTCACTGCTGCACAGGGTGACTGCCAGCATCCATGTGATATGAAGACCCATGACACACGTGATGCTAGAGATCAGTGAGTAATGGCAATGCACATTGGTCTCGGGGTATCCTGGCGTCTGTCTCTTGCCCCTCTCCACTCCTCCACTTGAACATGGTACAATGGAAAGACCCATGGGTTTTGAACCAGAGGACCTGAGTTTGAGTCTTGGCTCTGACAGGATTGCTGCCGAGGTCAGGCAACTAGTTAGTAGCAGGGTGAGAGCACAGATCTCCACCACATCTGGTTAATGAACTTCCCTAAATCCTTATAAAGTGGAGTGATTGAGGCGATGGGGAGAACAGAGTTCATTAAACGAGAACCAGGGGAGCTGGCCAGTTAAACCTTGTGTGTAATCTGTAGCTCTGGGCAAGACACTCAGCCTTCTTTGCCTCATATGTAAAATGCAGTCGTTGGGCTAGATGACCACCCACAGCCCTTTTAGCTTTAAATAGGATCTCTAAACTGAATTGGTTTCAGGTGCAAGAACTCCCAATCGCTTACAATTCTGGGTCCATTGGGAAATTTTTCCTTGCATGGGGCCCAAATTCTCCTCTTGCTACTTTCATCCATTGCTCTGGCCCTCTGGGGCCATGCAGAATAAGTCTCAAGCACAGAGGATGGGGGGTGGCGGGGGGATCAATGAGAGCTAAAGTGATTAGGGAGGGTGTGCTAAACCGTGGAAGCTTAGAACAACTAAGAAACTTAGAACAACTAAGAAAAAAAAGAAAGAAAAAGGCCTGGGCTCAGCAGGCTCCCTTAAATGAAGAGCCAGATACCTTAAGAGGGCCCCACTGTGGTGACCTGCCCCTGTGGCAAGCAATATGTTGATAACAAAGCCAGGGTCTGAAAGGTTAGCATCTGGGAGCACAAACCAAATATTAAAAGGGAGGAGAAAAAATTGGCAAGTTCAAAATATTTAATGAAAGGAAAAATCTGGTCCCATCTCTGAGGTCTCTGAGTACTGAGGATGATCAAAGTTTCATAAAAAGGGGAGGAGATGAGTCAAGATGAAAACAAAGAGAAAACAAGAGGTCGCAGGTTAAGTGGACTCTAAATAAAGGTTTGAATAGGGTTATGACTTCATATGATAAATTCCTCTATGGGTTTTCTTAGTGTGACGGTCTGTCTACTGTTATGATCCTGATTAAAGGAGAAGTAAGTCTAAGTGAGATGTAGATTAAAAAGGTTTAGACAATGTGTTTGTCATTGGAGGTTTGGAGGGAGTTGGAGCATATCTTCCAAGTACCCGAAACCCTTTTAAGAAGTGCTGAGATGGTATAGTAGACAGAGCTCTGGGCCTGGCATCAGGAAGATCTGTGTTCAAATCCAGCCTCAGACACTTCCTAGCTCTGTGACCATGAGTATGTCCCTTCACCTCTGTCTGCCTCAGTTTCCCAAACTGCAAAATGGGGATAATAATAGCACCTACCTCTCTGGGTTGTTGTGATAATTAAAAGAGATAATAATTATAAAATAAATGGGATAATAACTGTAAAAGTGCTTAGCACGGTGGCTGGCACACAGTAGGTGCTTACTAAATGCTTGTTTATTTTCTTCCTTCTTTTCAAAATAAAGCCTGCATGCTTCAAATTAAAGATATAACTTCTGTTATCTCCTAAAAGCAAAGTCATTTGAGTACTTACAGTTAAATTTATTTATTTATCTTTTTTAAGGAGAGAAGGAACCAAAGGCTGGTTCTGATAATATGTTGCTGCATGTACCAATTTTGGCCAGAAATGTTTGCTGTAGAATCCACCTACAGAAATCTCATTGACAGACTCGAAGGGGTCGTTGCCCTTTTATCGGGATTCTTATTGGCTGAGGGGGTGAGCGGGCTAGAGAACACAGAGAACACCGGGCGTTTCTTTCTCTCGTATGATCTGGTGGCTTGTTTGTTTGACTGCATCTGTGGTGTCACTGCTATAAGGACGTCCCAGCGTGGAAGCTCCCTCCACCGATGCAGAATAGCGCTGATTCTGAAGCACGGTGGCTCTGAAAGATGGGATTCTATTCATGCTCATAGAGCCGCGGGGTCAGAGGATCAGGGATTCGGGGTGGGAGGGGCCTCAGGGAGCTGAGTCTAACTCATTCATTTTATAGATGATGAAACTCAGGCCAGAGAGATTAATGACTTGTGGCTAGGTCGCTTTACTAAGTGTCAAAGCCTGGTCTCTTCCTGACTCCAACTGACGATAATGATCATCATAATAATGATATCTAACATTTATACAGCACTTACTATGTGCCGGGCATTGTGCCAAGTGCTTCACAGTTATTTTCTCATTTGGCCCTCCCAACAATCCTGAGAGGGAAGGGCGGTTATTGCATCCATTTTACAGATGAGGAAACTGAGGCAAACAGCAGTTAAAGTGACTTGCTGTGGGTCACACAGCTAGTTGAGTGTCTGAGGCTGGATGTGAACTCAGTACTGTCTTCACTGTGCCACACAGGGCACATAGTAGGCTCTTAGTAAATGATTGTTTATTTATGGCGATTTCCCCAGGGTTGCACAGCCAATATGTATCAGAGGTAGGATGGAACCCAGGTCTTCCTAACTCCAAAGTTAGCTCTCTGTCTGCTACCTCACACTGCCTTTCACCTTCGCATACAGTTAAACGACAAAAAGCTCCCAACTTTGAGGAGCTTTATTTTGTCATATATGAAATTAGTAGCTCAATAACCTAGTGGAACCCTTTCCCTTTAACAAATGAGGAAACTGAGGCAAGGAGAAACAAAATAACACATGTGTGGTCACACAATTTGAACGTCGGGTCTCTGATTCCAAATCCCTGCTCTTTCCACTGCCCCAGGTGGATTACAATTCTAATATTCTATTGGTTATGTTACAGCAGCTCTGAGGATAACTGGGAGCAGACAAACGAAGGCACTCAGCACCATGCTCCCCTTTGTTCCTACTGTGTTTCCCACTCCTGATTTCAGGTTGACCCCTTTCAATTTTCCATTTGTCCACGGCTCTCTTTGGTTGTATTTGGGTGGTGAAGAAGGTGCCAGGGCAGTCACTCCTCCTAGTCTTACAGTCCCAGGCTGCACTCACTTCAAATCACTGAGGCAGGTCCTTGACCCGCTCACGGGCTGGCTCCTCTCATACCACCAGGCTCGTGGGTGATAGAACAGAGAGACTGGCATTCCCCAATGCAGAGATGGGCTGCTTCTGAAGAGCTCATTTGTAAAATGGTTAATCAGGACTTAGAACATATTTTTCTTTAGCCTATTTAAGCTCAAATACCTGAAGTATTCTTCTAATAGTATTGGCATGAGTTTTGGGTTTTGGAAAACAGGAGACACACAGTGTAGAAGGTGGAAGAGAAGGAATATAAAGATTTCAGGTCTATTCTTGGGCCAAGGGACCACTCATGGGTAAATTTACTTTCAACATCAGAAAATATTTGTTTTGGGCACCCTTCCAACTCTTTTGATTCTTCTGTGCCACTTCCACATACCCTCTCTTTCAAGGTTTTCTAGCAACTCTGGGCTGCCTTAGGCTTCACTTTTGAGGTACCTAGCCAGCCCCTCCAAAATTACCTCTTTATCCTGGCTGAGCCCTACTTTTATCATCCAAAGCCTTCTTCTCATGGTTTTAGCTGAGTGTTAGTAGGAAAGTATAAAGTTTATAGTCACTATAAACTGATCCGAAAAAATAAAAAAAAAGCATTTCTGAGATTATCGAGCCCAACTGCCTCAACTGAAATGTATGTGGCCTAAGAAATGTATGTAAGAAATATGTAGCATGTTACCAAAGATGATTTGCACATGCCATCCAGGCCATGTATAGCCAGAAAGGGAGGATGTCAGGCATGTATGGAGAGCAAAGGATAACTGAGGTCCAAATGATGCTCGAAAATCAACAAAACATTAGAAGACCCAAACTCTAGTGTGTTGTAGAGATTCTCTATGGAAGATGGGGGTAATTATCACTGAAGATGAAAATGTGTAGATCTGTGTTGGTGTTTTATCACTCATGGATCAACACCAGGAAGCCTGTTTTATCTAAGCCCTGTATCACTATCAGTACTCAGCTTCTATGCTTAAGGTCACACAGGTGTAATGGTAAGAAGGATGGGATGTTTTTTTACTGTTTTCTCTTTTGGAATGCTAAGGTGAGCAAATGAGTCTTGGCAAACAAAGTGGGGCTTTTTGCTGTTTTCCATTTGAGTGCTTCTCAGCACTAAGGTAATCAAGTGCCTTTGATGAGCCTGGTCTTTGTTTCTTTGATTGAATCAAGAGTCTTTGATGACTAGCTTAAGAAACAAGACAGCCTAGTTCATATGGGGTTGAATCTCACAGTTGTGATGCCCTCTGACCCTGAGAAGGGCATATAAGATCTGAGGCTGGCATTTTGTTTGGAACCTCTCACTCACTGGAAGAGTGTCACGTGATTTGACCAGACAAGACTGTGAGTAGCCATCATGGAGCACTCCCTCCCAGCTTTGAAAATCCAGATTTTGGTGCTTCTCTCTCTGGTAACTGTGTATGTATTGCTATGGACAGATAGAAGCCTGTCTGCTGGTTTGTGTTATTTTGCTCTGTTTATATAGTTTCTGTTTGTATTTGCTCTGAAGTTCAGGGTGCCAGCTTTTTCCCCTAAACTAAGTGAACGATATATGTATGATTATTTAAAGTGAGACTGTTAACCCCTTAAAGCTGCTTTCCTTAGAAAAGCAGATCAAAGAACTTGTGCTAGCAGCCCTCCTGTGTGCTCTTGTTCTTGGTCTTTCACCTCCACAGCAGCTGCTAGCAACATTGTTGTTACAACAGGTGATAAGGGGCTAAGCTCGGACAGAAACCCTGGTCTTCTTACTCTTAATCTTTCTACTACAGCTCAGCATCTTACATCACTTCAGCAGTGGAGGGCAGGAGGGAGAAGGGGCTTCCATGGTGGTGTGGGCCAATGGCACCCATTAAAAAATAGATAACTCTGATTGCAAATGTATAACCTATATCAGATTACTTGCTATCCTGGGTATGGAAGAGGGAAGGGAGGAAGAGAGAATTTGGAAATCAAAACTTAAAAAAACAAAAACCAAGGGATGTTAAAATTGTTTTTACATGTAATTGGGTAAAAATAAAATATTATTAAAGTATGCGATTCATTTACAAACTAGTAGTACCACCCTCTTTTTCATCAATTTACTGTTCAGGCCTTCATAGTGTGTCAGACAGTCTCCATGTGACTACATGGACTTTTGTCCATGGGGTTTTCTTGACAAAATTATTAGAGTGGCTTGCCATTTCCTTCTCCAATGCAGCCCCATTTTACAGATGAGGAACTGAGGCAAACAGAGGTTAAGTGACTTGCCCAGGGTCACACAACTAATAAGTGTCTGAAGTCACATTTGAACTCATGAAGATGAGTCTTCCTGACTCCAAGCCCAGTGCTCTATCCACTGCACCTCAGTGTGACTCCATTTCCTTCTCCACTGACAACATAAGGATAAGGCAGCCCTATTTTTGTACTTCATAGAACTGTGAGGATAAAATAAAATCACGGAACATCTGTAGTATGGTACAGTAGGAAAAAAAATCCAACTGCATTTGGAGGCAAAAAGCCCAGTGCCTACACAGGGTCTGGCACATGCAAGCATTTAGTGACTGTTTACTGACCGACTGACAAAAGACTAGGATTCAAATCCCTGCTCTGCAACTTAGGTATTTTTATGATCTTGAGTAAAATCTTAAGGGACTTGGATCTCAATGGTCAAATCTGTAAAATGAAGTGATTGGACTAGGTGGAATCAAAGGCCTCTTCTGCTTCTATATCTATGATCTTATGTGAAGCTCCAATTTCTTCATTTTATAGATGAGGGAAACTGAGGCACACTGAAGTAGAGGGAAAGCTGGGGCAACTAGGTGGAGTGGTAGATAGGTCACTGGGCATGGAATAAGGAAGGCTCATCTTCCTGAGTTCAAATCTGGCCTGAGGTACTTATTAGCTCCATGACCTTGGGCAAGTCACTTAAGCCCAGAGGTGGGATTCAGCTGGTTTGCACCAGTTCAGTTAGAATGGGCGCCAAATTTTAGTTTGAATTCATGAACAGGTTGTTAGCAAGGGCAGGACATGCACCCACCACTTCAGTGGTGGCGGTGCCTCGGCTCAGCACGGGACCCATTGTTAATTTATTTGAATCCCACCGCTTAAGCCTGTTTGCCTCAGTTTCTTTATCTGTAAAATGAGCTAGAGAAGGAAATGGCAAACCAGTCTAGTATCTCTGCCAGGAAACCCCCAAATGGGTTCATGAATAAAATGACTGAACAACAACAAGTGAAGGAACTTGCCTTATGTTATACAAGTAGCAAAGCCAAGATTTGAATTCATATCCTTTGACTCCAAATATGGTGCTTTTGCTGTTATGTCATAGTTTTGCAGAATAATTCATAGTTTCATGCATTATTTTAATAAATAATGTTAAGTAAAACAATCCATAAACCACAAGGCAACTGTTATCTGCCATTCACATCTAAAGAGAGGGTTACTAACTTCATTGTTATCTGAAGACTGATTGGTGGGGTAGGTGTATTTCTTAGAGGTCTTTCATTCTGCATAGGTCTTTGCAGGGATTTTCTCCTTTCAAAATTCTTTTTCCCTTGCAGGCAGCACTGTTTGAGAACACACACACACACACACACACACACACACACACCCCACGTTAGACCAGGTTGCCTTTTTTGTTTCCCACCATTTCAGAAAGGTAGGGTTTCATTTGCATTCACAAAGACAAATTGCTACCTTTTTCAAGTGTGCCTGTAGCTGGCCTTGCACCCAGGAAAAGGGATTGAAACTGTCTTCCTTACCCTCCTCACTCTTGTACCAGATGGGGACCCTGAACCTAGGCTAGTACTATTAGGAGTACAGATTGACTACAGTCTGGGCTAGATGTCGGATGCGTGCAATGAATCCACCTGGGACCCTAACCATAAGATGTTTCTCAGGGAAAAAAATGTGTTCCAAGTTCCAAACAACAGCCTTACAAATGAATTTTTGGACCATAAACCATTTGTAAGTTGCCAATATTTGGATAGCATAATCACAGCTAAATAGTTTCTCTTTGGACCTGATATGAACGTTGTAGGTTTTTTCCCCCATATGTGCCATCTTTTCCTTCTTTAGCCATCAGCCCCAGCTCCTCTGCCCAAAATTCTGCCCCATCTTTAAATCAGTAGGAGCTCCCTAACACCTAATATCGAGGAGAGATTAAAGCATTCTATTCAGCAGAGCATGCTTTACTTCAGTCATTAAGGATCTCTCAGAGTAAAAGTGAATGAGACCCATCACAAAGCAGTCACAATGGAGAAGCGTGATTCCCAGTTTCACCTACAAGCCTATCAGTTATAAAAGAGCTTAAATAAATCCCCCTAGTCCCAAACACTACTTACACACCAAATAGGAGCCGTCAGAGAGGTGACAATAAAAAAAGGGATAAGATCTGTTCCCACTTAGCTCACCAATAAGAAGGCACTGAATTTTACATCTTGAGATACCCTGCATAATTTAAATTTTAGGCAAATCTCCAATTGTGCCACCTTGTAACAAAAAAAGTTTTGCCCAGATCTGGATAAAGTATGGTACTTTGAAGAGGGGGAAGAAAAGGAGAGGGCAATTCTCCTGATTTATGCTTTATGTGATAAGGGGGAAAAATCAGTTTGGCCCTCTTGTACTCAAAATCACTGTCAAATGTTATTGGAAATACATTTCTTCTGATTTCTGGCAATCTAGGCCTATTTAGCCATTTCACAGTTGGTGAGCAGAAAGGATGGTTCTGCCTCATTTGCAGTTTTGGAACATGATTCAGACAATCAGCTGCAACATTAGTCAAAGGAATCAGTCGCTAATGATTTCTGACAAGCAGTGCAGTAACAGGCTGACGACCCGCCTGGGCAGCAGCATCCACAGATATGTTACTGGAGCCAGCAAGGGCTGGTGGTAGACAGATAATGCAAGCAGGGCGAGGATGGTCTATCTCATGTCACTTAGGGGTCCTTGCAGACTTTCAGAAAAAGCATGAGGATCTGACACATAACAAATAGTCATTCTCATCTACACATACAGTAACATTGAATAAACAGAGAAGACCGCAAATGCGTAGCCTACTATAGAATTCCTAAAATGTAAGTGTTTGAAGAGCTGGCATCCTCTGAACCTTTTTTCATCCTAGAAGTGGTCTTAGTGTAGCACAAACCTATACTGATTACTGGGGGCATGCACTCTTCCTTTGTGAAGTTCAGTACTCCTCATTTGGACAACTTGTCACATATTGGATGCTTAACTTGCCCATTAAAAAAAATAGGTACTTAAAATAGGTACAGTAGCATACTGTAGGTACAACATACTATAGAAGGAGAAGAACTGGGCATCAGGGGGTCCCAGCTCTGTGAATAGCTCTCAATGTGACCATTGCTAAAGCAGTTAACTCTGAGCCTCAGTTTCCACATTTATGAAATGCAGGCGTTGGATGAGATGATGTCTAAGACCCCTCCCTGGTCTAAATCCTAGTACAAACATACTTAGAAATTTTGGTGCTTTGCAAAACACACTGAGGAAATGTCCTCAAATCAGCTGCATTAGACGAATCAGTTTGTGGTGGGTTCCATGAGCAGAGATTCTGCAGAACTGTGAGATCATAGCTGAGAAGGGCATGGAGGTTTGGGAAGGGCTTATCCGGGGTGTGACTGACAGAATGTGAAAGGATCAGGCCAGTTAGTTGCTTCCTAAATGAACTAATTATTCTTGTTAACTAGGTCCTAAGCGCTGTTGTTTCTACACTGCTTTGGAAGCTTCAATTATGCTAATGTCTTCTAAATTTTGGTGTTATGAGACAAGACCTTGGAAACCTCCCACCCCCATAAATACCCTCAAGATTGTCCAACTTTTGTCCCTTGCAGATATAAAATTTGATATTTCTATGGATTACAAAAATAATGTACAATTAATGTACAAAAATAGTGTATGATAATGTACACTGCAACAGAATGTAAACTCCTTGAAGTCGGGTTTTAAAAAAATGTCTTTATAAGCCCAGTGCCTAACACGTTATAGGAGCTACAAACCTATTTTACTAGTGTGCTATCCACACCTATTTTAAGCTATTGAAGTTTACAACTGCACTGTGACTTTTAGGACATCTTTTCTGTATGTTTGTGCATGTATGTATATATTTATGTATGTCTGTATATAAAATATATAAAATACATACACACATGCATGTATATATTATGTACTCAGATACATGTGCTGTAATATGTACATACATTTATGCATATGTTATGTTTGTTGCTGTTGAATTGTTTTAGTCATGTCCAACTCTCTGTAAGACCCCATTTGGGGTTTTCTTGACAAAGATACTGGAATGGTTTGCCATTTCCTTCTCCAGCTGATTTTACAGATGATGAAACAGAGGCAAAGAGCGTGAAGTGACTTGCCCAGGGTCACACAGCTAGTAAGTGTCTGAGGCCGGATTTGATCTCAGGAAGAGGAGTCTTCCTGACTCCAGGCCTGGCTCTATTCACTGTGCCACCTAGCACAAACATATTCTCACATATGAACATACATTTTTATATACATATACATACATACATGCATATACATACATATGTATGTCAGAAAAGTCAGCATCACTGTTAAGCTTCAGAAGCTTAAAACCTCTCAAGTCCAAGTCCAACCCCCTTTCTGAGGCCCAGGGGCATGAAGCTAATTAAAAAACTGAAGCAGGATTTGAACCCAGCTCTTCCTGACTCCAAGTCCAAAGCCATATATTGTACCACTCAAATTGAATGGAAGTCCCTTAAGGACAGGGGGGATTTTATTTTATTTTTCTTTACACCTCCAGAACTTAGCAAGGTTCCTCACACATATTAGGTACCTAGCCAGAGGTATGCTGTTAAGTATTTAACAACCAGCTCTCTACGGGAGAGGGAGGAGATGTCTACACAACTTTAATCTGCATTATTAACATTTTCTCCAACAATTTCTTAAATCCACAATCAATGAAATGATAAATTGAGCCATTGTTTGTAGCATTTGCTGATTTCCAAGGTGGAAATGCTCCCAATTGGCTCACCCAAGTCAACATGAGATGATTTCAAGCTCACCCCTGTAACTTAACTAACATTTACCTAGGGCTTTTAAAGTTTGTAAAATGTTTTATTTATAAACAACCTCATTTGATTCTCACAACAACCCTGGGACGTATTATCCTCATTTTACAGATGATGAAATTGAGGCAGAGAAAAGTTAAGTGGTTTGGTCAGAATCACTGAACAGCTAGTGTTCAAGACAGGATTTGAACTCAGGACTTCCTGACTCTGAGTCTAGCACTCTAACAACTGTGCCATCTGGCTGCCTAATAATTTAATAAATGTTTGTTAAATTGAATTGACCATGCATAGCTAAAAAGTAAAGTTTCTGACCTTTCTATTGCATGCCCTATCCATGTTCCTTCTCTCTGCTCTAACACGAGGCTCCTACCGTTTGCAGTCATCGGGGGAAGGATCAGAAAAGTGTTCTATATTCATGAGTAATTCCTAATGGTTTTTAATAAATACCAAATACTATGAAAATTTCTATATTTCTGCATGAATCAATGATGACTGGAAGATTTGTCTTTTCCCTTGCCACAAAGCCACCATCTATTTGTAATCCCTCTTACTTGATTTCTTCCTCATTTAGAGCAAGATTCAATAAAAATTCATTTTGGTTTCCTTTTTCCAGAAATCCACAAAAGCCCTGAAAAAACATTTGGAGCACATTCTCTTTGTGCAATCTGTTATCTCTCCCACCACAAGCCATTACTCTGGTCAACTCGGTAAACCCTAATTTAGATCCAGAATGTCATGTTTTCATATCAGGCCGTGTGAACGCATTTCCAGGAAATAAAACCCAATAGCCCCGTCTTCATCCGTTTGCGCTGGGAAGGTGCTTCATCCCGTACCCTTTCTGAGTGATATGAGGGGAAAGAAAACAATTTATGAATCGTTGTGGTCCTGACAGATGTGACAATAGCTGGGAACAGGAGGCCTGCCAAGAGCTTTTATCAAGTATGTTATAACAACGAGTAATAAGTGTAAATAATAAATGGTTAGAATCTTCAGGGAAACGGTAGCAATACTGAACAATTTTTGGTACTTGCTGATGGGGGCTTTGCTTGCCTTGGAATCCCCTGGCTTCCCAGTAGATTTTTGGCCTGACAATAAACAACAGTTTAATACTTGATCTAATCCCAGCCAGGAGGTGAGTTCAGCAGTGAGCTTTTGCAGATGTTCACATCCAATAATCTATCCATAATTGATGAAACAGGGAGGTCAGATGTAATGGCTGCTACCATCCCGGCAACAAATAAATGGTTATTGACAAAACAAGCCAGTGTGGGGCTTGAGAGCCGAGCAGTGACAAGCGGGGAAGCAGGAGAAGATGGGAACGGGGATGAGCCTTCAGTCCTTCGTCTGGAGAATTCCTCCACGAGATGTTTTGGCAGAAGGGCCCCACTGACACACAGGCAGATGGAAGGGACCTGGGAAGGGGAAAACTGAGGTTCCTAGAGCACATAAAAGGCAAAAGGTGGGCAGAGGCTGAGAAAGAGATGAAGAGAATGTGCCGGACAAGGCTGGAGACTGGGGTAAGTACAAATACAGAAACTGTACCTTGGCAGGGTTATATTGTGATCCAGATGTCGGGACTGCTTTTGTGGCATTGCCGTGTCTATAGGAATATACCTGGCTGTCAAGTAACCACAGCCTTGGAAGACCCTACAAATGGAGCCCACGCATGGGCACGCTCCAGTGCCCAGAACTTTGTAGGGTAGATTATCTAGAGCTGAATCCTTAATAAGAGCCTTATTCCTACATATGAAAATCCATAAAACCACTTTCAAAAAATATTGAGATTGCAATTGACAAATTGCGCATGTAATGTTTGTAACAGATAGAAAATTTCTAAAAGATTGGCTCAACTCAAAATCCATATAACTTAAAGTCAAATTTACTTAAAAATAGATACGCCAGCAAAAGAAAAAAACTTTTTTTTTCATTAAGAAAATCCCAAACATTACATTCTTTCTCAGTTTTAGTTTTTGCAAAGAGTACAATCAATGTCTTAATGGAGGATACGTTTACTGGCTGAATAAAATCGCAGACGTTTAAGCGTAAATAGGCAGCTGGAATCCTATGCGTCCATTTCAGCGCTAAAAGAGGATATTTCCACACAGTTTACTATGCAATATTATAATATGAAAAATGGCAGAGGGAAATGGTAGTTATTATTGCTGTATGTAGTCATAAAGAGGCTTGGGACAGAGATGTTTTAAATATTAATATGGCTCAAATCACTTACATCGATTTAACATTCTTTAGTGGTTTATTTAGAGGTGTGATTTATTCTATGCACTGCAATGGATGCTTTTGATCAGCTCTGAAATAACAGAGAAGCTACACATAAAACAGCAAAACTCACTGCTGTTTGCCTTTTTAGAGTCAGCATTAGGCTTTTCTGCGCTCATAGAGAGCTCACAGAAATAATGGCACCATACTATGTATCGTCAAGGTCTTTAACAATATTTTAGTGTTTTACTAAAAACAGCAAATTCATAATAAAACTTTTTTTCCCATTTCATTAGATCTTTGCTCTGTGCCCAGCACAGTACCTGGCAAATAGTAGGCACTTAATAAATGCTTGTTGGTTGATGAATTGATTCCTATTTCCATGCAACTCCATACCACAGACAATGATAAATTGTTTGGTTTTCATAGCTCAAGAGGGTGACCAGATGGCAAATTCAATCATGCTTACGTTATTTACTCAGAAAGTCATGAAATCATGGAGTTATACCTGGAAGGGACTTAGGAGATAATTTAGTCCAATTGCTTCATTTTACAGATGAGAAATGGAATCTCAGCAAAGGGGAAAAGACTTATCCAAAGTCACACAGCTAGGGGAGTGGAAGAGCTGCGATTTTAACTGAAGATCTTTGATTATTGGGACTTTGGACTCCAAATCTAACATTCTTTCTGTTGCACTGAGCTGTCTGCAAAACATTCTTTTTGTTATATCTGTCATTTTATAAGCACATAGGAAAAAAAAGCCTCCCACATATACGGTATACTCTTATTGCTGTAAGCTCACTAGGAAAATGAATATGTTTAATTAAATTTGGGGAAAATTACAGTTAAATTATCTGCAATGTAATAATAAGGGCCAATAAACTTAAAAAACCCCATTCCATTGGGATTTTTATCTCAGTACAATATCCATAAGCACTATCCTCATTAAACTGAGAAGTTAAGTAATCTGCATATGATGAGACTAAGTTAGCTATAGTGGAAGCAGTCATGATCCTTGTGTGAAACCATCAGGTCAACCTTCTGAAATACTAGGGATGCCATTTAAACCACAGATTACTCAATTATTCATGGGAATAGTACAGACAATTGAAATCTACATAGAGAGCACTATAGTCATTGTGGTTGTAGTGAGTTTTGGAACTCAGAAGTTGGAGCCAGAGAATCTGGGTTCAAATTTCGGCCAAGCCTCTATGACTTTCAGCAAGTCAGTTTGCCACTCTGCTCCTCAGTTTGCTCGCCTGTAAAATAAAGGGGTTGGTTTAGATGGCCTTCCAGGTCCCTTCTACCTCTGACGCCCAGGACCCTCTGCTCCTCTGGCTGGAGGGTGAAAGGGACAGCTCCTTCTAAAGCCTCCATTTTAGGAGGGCGTCCATGCCGGCCATTCCTTCATTTCCCACCCAGAGGCATGCACTTTTCACCTGTTCTGGACTCCTCCATGATGCCTTCCTTCCAGGAGCCTTCTTCTCATCCCCTCTCCCTTTCAGCTTCCTTTTGTAAGTTGTCTTCTCCTACTATACTGTAGCTTCCTGGAGGACGGGGCTTTTCTTTTTCTTTGTGTTTGCATCCCCAGTGTTTAGTGTGGCACCTGGCACATGGTGGACGCTTAATAAATGTTTATTGACTGATTGGCTGAATCTGCTTTTCTTCCTCCCATTTCCCCTGATCTCATTTTTATGTTTTCTCAACCATCCGATCTTAGGATCATAAATCTACAAGAGGAAGTGGTCTCATCTAGTCCAACTCCTTTATTTAAAAATAAGGCAACTGTGGCCAAGGAAGTGGAAGTGACTTGCTCAAGGTCACACAAGTAGTGAGCATCAGAGGTGGGCTTTGAACCCAGGTTCCAAAGTCAGTGTTCTTTCCACTCGTCATCCCATCTGTAATTCCAAGAAAACAAAATTTCTGATTTTGTCTTGTTTCTTTTCTCTACTTATAGCAGTTCTCATGACCAGGAAAACACAACATGAGCACTGTATGGCAGAAATAATGCTGGATTTGGACTGAGAGGCCTGAGGGTCGAATTCTAGTTCAGTTACTAACTGGTATTGATTTGGAGTCAAAAGACCTGGGTTCACAAACTTGCTGTCATTGACAGCTTGTGTGACCTTGGGTAAGTCATTACCTTCTTGGGGCTCAGTGTCTTCATCTGTAAAATGGAGGGGCTGGACTAGATTAACTCCAAGGTTCCTTTTAGTTCTAAATCTGTGATTACATAAACATTCTTTGCCTGTGCTATAACATTTTGGGGTAATTTTTCCAAAATACCCACATACATTAAAGATGGACCCACCCATCCACCATCAAGAAAAAACCCAAGAAGAAAGCCTTTAAGTCTCAACTAAAATCCTACAGGAAGCCTTTCCCAAGCCTTCTTAATTATAGTGCCGTCCCTCCCTTAATTATTTCCCTATATAGCTTGAGATATATACATACATACATACATACATACGTACATACATACGTATAATTGTTAGACTATTAAACTATGAGCTGCTTGAGGGCAGGGACTGTCTTTTGTCTCTTTCTGAATCCCCACTACTTAGTCTAGTGATTGGCACATAGTAATCTCTTTATAAATGCTTGCTGACTAACTGATGGACTCTCTGACTTTAGAATACTGCCCTACCTAGGTTGTTTTTCCTGAACTGTGCTTAATATTCTTCCCTGCCAAACCTGAAATCCTATCTGATTTATATCTTAGTCTCTTTCAATTTTATTCTCTTTCCTAATTGTTGTAAACAAAGGGTATTTTATTCCTGTTGTCACCATTTAGTGGAAAGAGCACGAAGACTTAGAAAGCCTCTTTCAAATCTCCTTCAGAAAATTTACTAGTGATCACGGGCAAGTCACTTACTCTTTTCCCCCCATTTAATAGTATTTTGTTTTTTCTAATTACATGTAAAGACAGCTTTCAACATTCATTTTTATAAGATTTTCAGTTCCAAAATTTTCCCCTCCCCTCCCCCTTCTCTTCCTCCCTTCCCCAAGCCAGCAAGCAATCTGATAGAGGTTACACACGTACAACAAATGAAACTTATTTCCACATTAGTCATGTTAAGTCACTTACTCTTATTGAGAACCTTGGTTTCCTCATTTGTAAAATGAGAATTGTAATATTTGTACTCCCTACCTCGTATCTGTGAATAAATTACTTTTTAAGTCTTTTTAAATGTTGGTCATCGTCATAACTCTCTGATACTTGTCTTTCTTTTCCTGATGTTTCTTTGAACGTTCTTCTCGGTTTTGCTCAGTTTTTATAACTTATTTTCATTCTTTTTTAGATCCAGATGCATTTGAAACAGCCAATCAACGGCTATGCTCCTGTAAGGCCTATACCTGCCTTTTCTACGTGAAGTTTGCCAGTCGTGTTAATTTAAAAACAAAACTCAACAATGTCTTAAATGGAGGCCTATAAGAATAACTGTTTTCTAACTCTGTGTTCGGTCTGTATCCGCTGGAGAAATGTAGGTCAGTTCATGGAACTTTTAAAATGTGCTAGCGGCCATTTGGTATGGTACAGTAGAATAAGCATCAGCTAGCTAGGCGGGGGGTAGGGGTCCAAGCAATCAGCTGGCTCAGAGAACAAGCCACTTAGCCTCTCAGCGTCTGCGTCTAGAATACCAGCAGCTACTCATATTTTCATACCATCTTATGCAGTTTATAAAGATCCTTCTGTACAGTAGTCTTATGAACTAGGAAGTAAAATGATTATGGTGCCCATTTTACAGAGGAGGAAACTGAGTCTCAGAGAATCTCAAAAAATGGAACGTCCAGCTAGAGCCCTGGATTTTTGAGTCCTCAAATGGTTATTATAGCTGTGCAACTTGTCCACTGGGGTCACATAAATGAATGAAATTACGTGGGGCTTGACCTGGGACTCAAATCCAATGTCCTGAATATAATTCCAGTATCTTTTCCACTATGTTACATCACCTCCCAAACTATAAAATAAAGGTGATCACAAGATTTTTCCATCATTCCTTTTTCTCCTTTCCTCCTTTCTTTTTCTTCTTCCTCTACTCTCCCCTTCCTTCCTTCCTTCCTTCCTTCCTTCCTTCCTTCCTTCCTTCCTTCCTTCCTTCCTTTCTTCCTTCCTTCCTTCCTTCCTTCCTTCCTTCTTTCCTTCCTTCTTTCCTTCCTTTCCTTCTTTCCTTCCTTCTTTCCTTCCTTCTTTCCTTCCTTTCTTCCTCTTCCTTCCTTGCTTCTTTTTCATTCCTTCCTTCCTCCCTTCACTTGCCTTCTTCCTTCTCACCTTTCTTCCCTTTACCTTTCCTCTATCTTTCTTTGAAAAACATTTATAGAATGCTCACTGTATGCTGAGCACTATGCTGGGTATTATGGGAGATAATTATAAGTATGATTCCATAGCCTTATAATGCTTAAAAAGCTCTATTCTGACAACAAGCTAATACAGGCCTACACCTGCGGCCTATAGGCCACTTGCAGCCTGTAGGCATGCCAAAGGATTATGGGCGGCCCACAAAAAATATAGACAATGTTTTCCTCTACCTTTTTCACGGGCTGCCCAAAATTCTTTGGTGGCCCACGGGCCACAGGTTGTGCAGGCCTAATCTAACATGAAGTCAAGGGAAGGAAAAGGGCCCATCCACGTAAGGATCAGAGCTTGAATTGGACTCAAGTAGCTTCTGACTCCAATCTTTCTGCCCCTTCCACTACTATATACTGCAAGATAAAGGGGTAGGATTTGATGATTTTCATATATTCAGAGCCAACTTATCATAGGATCATAAGAATTGGGAGAAATCCAAAGTTCGGATAAGTTGGTTGTTGTTGTTCAGAATTTTAGTCGTGTCCAACTCTTCGGGATCCCATTTGGGGTTTTCTTGGCAAAGATAATGAAGTGCTTTGCCATTTCCTTCTTCAGCAAATTTCTATGTATGGAGAACTAAATGGATAAAGAACAGATATTGTCAATGTTGTGATAGGCAGTTGGATAGACAACCTATTTAGTGCCTCAGTCCATATCTTGGACCAACTCTGCAAATGGACAATGGGTTTGGTATAGCAATGAAGTGGAAGAAGACACCAGGCTGGATTGCCTTTAGGGAACTGCACAGTGCTTTAAATAACCCAGAGTTTCTTCCTATGGAGAACCAACCAACCAAAAAGGCTGATCTTTTTAAGGGCAATATTCTTCTGGTGATTCTATATAGCTGTAAGTAACAGAACACTATAGTTGTCAAAGAATTAGACTTGAGGATCACCCAAAGGGCAAGATAGGGGAGCATGGTGGATGGGAATAGGTTGAAATACACTGTAAATTAAGAAATGTGCACAAGAAATAGTATAAAGAATGCCTTCAGAGGGATGTGTAACTAGGGAAAAATATGGGCTGTTTATAGAGAGAGAGGGACAACTAGATGGTGCAGTTGATATAATGCCAGGCCTAGAGTCAGGAAGACTCATTTTCCTGAGTCCCAATCTGGGCTCATATACTTACTAGCTGTGTGACCCTGGAAAAAGTCACTTAACCCTGTTTGCCTCAGTTTCCTCATCTGTAAAATGAGCTGGAGGAGGAAATGACAAAACACTCCGATATCTATGCCAAGAAAACCCCAAATGGGGTCATGAAGAGTCAGACACAAATGAGATGACTAAATAACAAAAATGTGGGGAGAAGGATAACTGAGGGACAGTCCTTGTGTTCCCATGGTATCTATGCAATGTATCGAGTGAATTTGATGCAGGCCCTCAGTCCTCTGCATGGACCCCCCTCTGTGGATGATTTGTAGATGATTTACAGGAAGATATGGACTAGATTCTCAAGGATGGGAAAGGCACAAATGGATTGCAATGTGCATCACTAGAGACAGAGCCTACATTGCATTAGAAAAGTTACGTGAAGTCTGAATGTGAAAATATTCCCTCAGGGGACCAGGGAAGGCTTAATATAAGACATGGCATTTGAGTTGGGACTTAAAGGTAAGATGAAGTTGATTTTTTTAACCCAGGTAGAAGACATTGTATTTATCACTAATCAATTTCAACTTATTAAACTCAGCCCAATGTTCTATCTGGTCGAGGTCCTTTCGGATCCTGATTCTATCACACAGTATGTTAGCCATCCCTTCCAGTTTTGTGTTATCTACAAATTTGATGAACTGGTCACCTGTACCTTTATCCAAGTCATTGATAAAAATGTTTAATGGCACAAGCACTCCAATGGACACCTCTGTATAAGACAGCATCTAATCATTAATTACTATGTACTGAGTCTGGCCATTTAACCTGTTCTTTCTCCATCTAAAATTACCATTATCTAGCCTATAACCCATATTATTCTTAAGAACAGCATGAGAAAATCTGTGACCCCTCTGAATGGAATATGAAGCAAAGAGCCCCTCCTAAATGCTCCATTTAAGGAAGGCCCCCAGACTAGCCATCTTTTCATTTCTTGCCTGGCTACACTACTTTGAACCTCTTCGCTATCCCTTTCCTCTCATCTTCCTATCCCTTTTCAGCTTTCTTTTGTGAATTTTCTTCCATCATTAGATTCTTTTTCAAATTTGTATCCTCAGCAATCAGCACAGTGCCTGACACATAGTAGGTGCTAAATAAATGTTTATTGACTGGATGACTAAAGTGCATTGCTAACATCTGGGTAAACTCACTAGTTTTCGCTTTCCATTCTCTCCCCACCCCCTTTTAAAAACTGGGGCAACATTCATCCTACTTCAATCATGCACTGTCTCTCATTTTCTTTATGATCTTTGCAAGAAAACTAATAGTAACTTGTGATCATTACAAGTGCCAAGTGAACCCACACTTTTAGTTCTAATAGGCCCGGAGACTGAAATTCAGCAGGTGTAGCTTGGTGCTTGCTTTCTACAGCCCTAATTTATCTTGTGTATCACTTTCCTTTTAGATAGTTTTATGCTTTGTTTTCTAGCACAAAGTGTCTTCTTGGCAGAGAAAACAGAAGCAATATAAGAGCTAAACAGCTCTGTCTTTTCTGTAATCAGTTATCATCCCCTGCGCTTTTTGGAAGGCTACTTTCCCTTCTTTGTTACTCCTCTTTTCCCAAATATAGCGCCATTGACAATGACGATGTAGACAACAACAACCCACCCACCATTTTTGTTTTACTTGAAGGTCTCAGCTCATTCTGGGTCTCGGCACTCCTGAAAGTATTCTCGTGGGGCCAATGCTTTTATCTTCCATATATGTCTTTTAAATTGTGATTTTCCCTTTCATTCCTCATCAGAACTGATTCTCTTCTTTGTGTCTTCAGGATTTATTCTTGAGAGTTTCCCATCACTCCTGCACTGTTTCTTCATACCACTTTAGTTCACGGAATCCTAGCTATTTTTCTATGAACCTTTTGGAATCTGCCCTTCCCACTATTAGGGTATATGCTGCACTATGGTCAGTTCTCTTCTGCTCTCCAGTACAGTTTAAGATGAAGTAATCATTTTCCTATAAGGGTCATTTCCATAATTTTAACTCTAACTACTAGTTTCTCCTTGGAAGCAAGAACTAAATTTTTGGTTAGAAGTTTTCATTGTTGGCACCTCCACCCTTTGAGGGATAAAATCATTATTAATGCTAGTCAAAAAATCATTAGCTTTTCTTCTTTTTCTTCTCCTGCTCCTCTTCCTTCCTGTTTATTGTTCTTGTTATCCTCCTCCTCCTTCTGTTTTGTTGTTCTTATTCTTCTTGTTCTCCTCTTCCTTCTTTTAGTTTTTTGTTCTTATTCTTCTTGTTCTCTTCCTCCTCAATGTTCTTGGTCTTCTTGTTCTTATTCTTGTTCTCCTCCTCCTCATTATTCTCGTTCTCCTCCTCCTTATTGTTCTTATTCTCCTCCTCCTTGTTATTTTTGTTCTCCCCCTCTTCCTTATTGTTCTTGGTCTCCTCCTCTTTCTTATTGTGCTTGTTCTTATTCTCTTCCTCCTCCTGCTCCTTCTTGTTTTTTGTTCTTATTCTTCTTGTTCTTATTCTTGTTCTTCTCCTCTTCCTCCTCTTGCTTCTTCTCCTTGTTTTTGCTCTTGTTGTTCTTATTTTGTTCTTGTTCTTGTTCTCCTCCTCCTCATTGTTCTTGTTCTTCTTGGTCTGGTTCTCCTTCTTCTCCTCCTCCTGCTCCCCCCACCTCTGTATTTGTTTTTTTGTCCTGAGTCTTATGTCTGTTCTCCTCCCCCCTTTCTTCTTGTTTTTGTTCTCATTTTGTTCTTGTTCTCCTCCTTCTCCTTCTTGTTCTCCTCCTCCTCCTCCCTCCTCCTCGTTCCTTTTGCTCTTATTCTTGTTCTTGTCCTCCTCCTCCTCCTCCTCCTCCTCCTCCTCCTTCTTCTTCTTCTTCTTCTTCTTCTTCTTCTTCTTCTTCTTTTTCTTCTTCTTCTTCTTCTTCTTCTTCTTCTTCTTCTTCTTCTTCTTCTTCTTCTTCTTCTTCTTTTTCTTGCTCTCAGACTTCTTCTTTATCTTCCTGTAGATATCTGAATAAAGTCACTTACCTATGACACACATGTCATGCCTCTGTGCTAGGCTCGTAATCTGTTTCCTAAATTGCTCATCTATTTCCTCTTTCCATTCAGGTGGTTTTGTAGCATCCTCTGATGACAATATCTCTTCTGTTTTAGCTTACATTGACCTTTATCCAAGTGCTGTCCACCATGCCTGCTCCTTCCAATTCCTGGATCTCCTCACAGGAGTATATCTTAGAACCATAAGATCCAGAACTGCATGGGAATTTAGAAGTCTGTTTCAACAATCCGGGTAGCAGCTTCTGTGGGGGTATAAGATTCACCCACAGCCAGCACCCAGAAAGCTGCCAACAGCACAGGTTCTTTCGATCTGCTTAATTAAGGAAAGCAAGGTGAAGGGGTTGACAGGCTTACTTTTAATTCAAATATCATTCAGTTAGTTCAGGGGAAAAAACCAGCACCCTGAACTTCAAAACAAAATGCAGACAAATTACAGACATCAACAGACTTTGTCTGATTCAAGTCCCAACAGATAGTTACCAGAGTTCAACAAAGTTTCAACATCCAGGTTTACAAGCTGGAGGGCTCCTTAACTATAGCTGCCCAGAATCTCCTCATCAACACCACCTCCAGAGCCCTGCACAAATGGCTCTGTCCTCCCTTCTTATAGGGCTTCAGACATCAAATACCATCTGAATCACCAGAGCTTAGGCTCTGGTGATTGGTTCTTGAGTTGGCCCCTCCCCTTAGGACCCTGAGAGGTTCACATCCACATGGATTATGTTAACACCTAACAGGGTTTGGGCCTGGGGTTTAGGGCCTAGTAAAGCTCACTGAGATAAATTGAGTCACTCAAAGAAAACAAAGGCCATTTTGGTTACAAAGTCTCATCAAATCCAATCCCTTCACTTCACAGATGAGAAAACTGAGGCCTTGAAAGATTATGTAAATTGTCTAGGGTCATACAGCTAGTAAGTGTAGCAGGATTTGAATCAAGGTCTTTGTGATTGCTACAAACACTCTCCCATTTCCGTGTTACTATTTCTGTCCTTTTGAATGAAGTCTACATTTCCACTTCTGAGTCCCACCCCACTACATTTCAATGATATGAATGAGGCCAACTGGCTTCCTTGAATGCTTGTTGTGTATGTTTTGTGTAGACCTCTGAGGCCAGGACTTTTAAGGCCAGTACCTTGCAGCAATTCCCTGCCAAAATCTACCTTTTTCTTCTGCTAATCTCTTGCCTTTGACCAACAGTAGTAATGAAAACAACACCAGTGGCAGGAAAGTATTCAGTGTCTTACGCAAGACTTATCTTCAGCAATTCTTTTCAATCAGCATTGTTTGAGTCCAGGTGATGCAGCATGGTACAAAGTAAATAGCACTGGATTTGGAATTAGAAGAGCTAGATTTAAATTTAGGCTCTACCTGCATGGCCCTGGGCAAGCTTTCGCCTCTTGCATTCTCAAATTCCTCATATATAAAATGTGATCCCTTTGGACTACAAAAAAATCAATGATCCCAACCTGTGATCTATGATCATATGTCCTATATGAAGCCAGAGATGGAGGTCTGGAGAGCAGATGAGAGGCTAAGGCTAGAAATGTGGATTTTGCATTTATCTGCAAAGAGTGTCTAGTTGAAGTCATAGAAAGAAATAACAATACCACAAGAATTTGTAGACAGAAAAGGAAAAAAAGCCAAAGACAGAATCTTGAGCAATCCTCATTTTTAGGTCAGGGAAGTCCATGAGGAATCAGCAAAAGGGTTAGAAAGGGAGCAGTTACCCCTTGTTTTTTATCCCCCTATCTCTTATTTACTATGAAAGGAAATAAATTCTAGAGTTTACCATGCATATACACATGAAACATAAGTTAAAGAGATTAATTGATCTTTCAAGGCTACACCAGAAATTCTCTAACTTCATTGACTGGAAGTCAATGTGAAGTTTTGTGTATTTTTCAATATCATGGTTTGCTGGATTTTCCCTGTACTTTTTGACAAGCATCTCATAACCTTGTGTGTACATACACCCAGGTTGGGAACTCCTGATTTAAACAGTTAGAAAGAGATCTAGGAGAATAGGATGTCTTTAAATAGCTTTCATTAATATTTGAACAAAGTCCTCTTCCCACTCTTCACCATAGCATGAGGCTGATCTTGGGTTTTCCAAGATCATGCCAGCAATATAAAAGTCCTCCGAAGTTATACCAAGTTGGAAAGGCTGAAGAATGTGTGCTTACCTCTAGATCAGTACATTAAATTATGATACCAAAAATACAGACCAATTACAAAAAGTAACGCAAATATAGTATCTTGCCGTTCTATTAATGAAAGAGCATCATGCTCCCTGAGGTTGGTGTTCCAGGAAGACTTTGCAGGCCTTCTCTCCATATAATATGGTTTGAGGGCTGCTAGAGATATCTTGGCTCAGTGCTTGATGGTCCAGCCTTAGAAACATTTCTATACAATAGAGTTTTGTATCTCCCAGAGGTCTTAGTTAAAATTTAAATATCCTCAGTACTTCATCAACTCATTAAACCATCATCAATCATTAATACCTCCAGGGACATTAATTTATCATATTCCTTTTCCAGATGATGGGAAACACAGGACAGGTATATTTTTGGTGTAGGGGAGGGCAGAGGGAATGGCTCAGGGTGTTCGGAACCAAATGAATCTAATACTGCTGTTACCCTTGGGCAATGTTTCAGGAAGGATTTGTTAAACAAGAAGAAATGAGCTAAGTTTGGGGCACATTGGGGACAGCTGGGTGACACAGTGGATAGACAACCAAGCCTGGAATTAGGAAGTCAGGAAGACCCAAATTCAAATTCAGCCTCAGACACTTACTGGCTGTATGACCCTTGGACAAGTTTGCCTCAGTTTCCTCATCTGTAAAATGACCTGGAGAAAGAAATGGCAAAAGACTCTAGTATTTTTTGCCAAGAAAACCCCAAATGGGGTCATGAAAAGTCAGACCTGGCTGAAACAACTAAATGAAATGTTCTATGGGTAATACCATCATTGGATTCTATACCAAGTGCTTTTATAGCCTTGAACAGACACATTTAGTGGTAAGCCACATATGGTATTTTCTCAAGGGAAATAGATAAAAAGTCCACCTTCCAAACATCTGATTGTGATGACTGACCAACTAAAAGCCTCAAAAGAGCCACAAAAAAGTTTTACCAAAGGAATGGAAAGCCAGTGTCTCCAACCCCATCTTTGCTGCATCAGTGCAGGAGACTGAGGAACATAACCCTATCTAACTCATACGCCATAGAGATAGAAAATATATAATGGCGGTGCTCCAGGCTGGGCCTGACTCTGACCAGTTGCTCAGTAGTTTTGTTTCCATACTGGAACAAAATGAAAAACTGTAGGTCATTCAGTGGTTAACAAAATGAGATTTACTGATGTGTAGCAAGAGAAATATCTTCCACAAGGATAGGCATTGAGGACTCTTCTAGATGATTCACCTAGTGGAGTCCCCTTGCCTGAACTATCCATCATGATACACCAACTAAGTATTCTAGAGGGCCCATCAGCCTTCTCATGACTGTACTATACTCAGGTGAAAAGGAAGGGATCTCAACAGCCTGAGCTTTTAGTCCCCTGAGCCAACCAACTCTTGAGGATGGTTTCAATTTCTTTTAAGGCAAAACTAGCCTAATTAACTTGGGGGGGGGGAAGGTTAGAATGGAGTTAGACTACTACCCATAAATGGTAGCACAGTTTGCCCTGAAAAAAATCACCAACTTTTGGGTCTCCCGTTATAAATTGTCAGGTGAATTATTCTCACCATGAGTTTTGCAATATTGTGATATGCCGGTTGACTCCCCCAAACCTCCATCATAGGTGAGGGGTCCCAGAATTATTGCCAGGGGAGTCCTGGATGTCTAGGAACAAAAAAGGGAGAAAAGCAGATAGAGAAATTGCAAAGACAACCTGCCTGCTTCAAGATTTTGCCCAAGGCCAGTTCTCTTCTATCAGAATTCTGTTTACTTTTAAAACTCCGATTATTAAATTTTAATAATAAACTATGTCAGGCGTAGGAGTAGTCTGCTTTAGTAGAAACATTTAATGAATTTCTTGCCTTCTCTTTTATGTTTACATTATTTTATATCATAATAAAAATGAACAAAAGCCAGACTATTTAAAGGGTAGTAAAATTCATATTGACTTGTGTACAGGCAAAGATTATGCCAACTGAGTTATGCTTTCTAAAGGCATTTATAGTTCCTAACAAGTATATCCAGATGTCTGAGAACTGAATGAGACAAAAATGAATTAGAATGATGATTTTGCATTGTAAAGGTCTTTTAGGATTTGATGGATTCTGTTCTACATCTGACACATGTAAAAATCACTTATTTTTTTTAAATGGTAAATTCTTGCTATTTTTTTCCTTTTGAGGGGTTGAAGAGAAAGGTAGATCTATAAAATATGTATTGTTTAAAAGGCCTCCAGGTTGCACATAAGCAAACATTTCAGGGCCCCAACTAAAAATTTCAGAAATGACTTTTTTACTTTATTAGCTGCAAAATGAATACTAGGAAAGCCTGCCGTCACTACCACTCCCAGCCAGTATAGAGACTGCTTAGGCAGTCTGGATGTCTCTGTCATCAGGCAATCTTAGGCACTACTATACAAATCATGCATGTATAATGACATGGCTAAAGCCTAAATGTAAGAATGAATGATTAACAGATTTATTATTCAGGATCATTTTTATACTTCTATTGCTACATTTAATCATTTGTTTATTGCAGTTAAAAATCTGCCTTCTTTAAAGTCATTAGGGGTAGTGAATAAATTATAATATATTCTAATTTCCCATAGATCCATATTTTTCATAATTTGAATAATGTAAAAAAAAGGCAGGGTGGAGAGTTAGGAGATGCAGTAGACAGAGAGAAAGACCTGAGTTCAAATCTTGTCTCAGACATTTACTAGCTGCTGTATGACTCTAGGCTAGTTTCTTAACCTGTCTGTGTCAATTTCCTCATCTGGGTGGCAGCTAAATATACCTACCAGTGGCTTTATCTTTTACTCTAGATTATGTCTCTAGATGAATCATGATGTCTAGAAGTCTCATGAATACATTTTTTTTGCCAAGTTTGAGAATGTTAGGGGGTTTGGATTTTCTTTCTGAAATTTCTTTCTTTAGAGGATAATTTGGATAAATTACAAATGGAAAAGAATTATCCTCATCATCCTAATAAACCACTCAGGACTTCTCCAGGTATGGCCTCTAGTCTTCCTTTTCAGTGGCCTGTAGCTAACAGCTGTGCTACTGCCTTGAGGTCTATTATACAATCATTCTCATGATGGATTACACAGGAGCTTTGATGTTCTACGGAACATTTTAATATGCTAGCTTCTCTATCTATCTATCTATCTATCTATCTATCTATCTATCTATCTATCTATCTATCTATCTATCTATCTATCTATCTATCTATCTATCTAATCTATCTATCTATCTATCTATCCATCTATATATCTATCTATCTATGTTTCTATCTATCTATCTATCTATCTATCTATGTTTCCATCCATCCATCTATCTATCTATCTATCTATCTATCTATCTATCTATCTATCTATCTATCTATGTGTCTTTCCATCCATCCATCCATCTATCTATGTATCTAAGATTTATCTATCTAATTTACCTACCTATTTACCTAGATCAAAAAATTTTAGCCACTTTATTTCATGAACTATTTTGATGGTGAAGTCTGCGCATAAGATAAAATACACAGGATTACAAAAGAAACCAATCATATTAAAAAAAATCCAAATTCACCAACCTCAGGTTCATATTGCTATCTTCTACAAAATACGGAGCCATCAGTTTCTTGAAATTCATAGGTCACCTTAGTATGAATAAAATGAGTACTACGATTCACTCGTTGTCTCTAATACTTTACATTTGAATATATTTTTGAAATTACTAGAGGTTTTTTTTTTAATATGAATACCCATTAGAACTGAAAGCAAAATTTCTGGTCCCTTTAAAAAGTGGCTAAGTCAGATTTATAGAGGCTTTGTCCTTTTTCTATGACATATATTGATGTATTTTAATGTGGGGATGCTACTAGCTCCCCAGGGCACTGAAAGCAAGTTTTCACATTTTCTGATTATTTTCCCAATACACATGAATGCTAGATTAGAGTTTCTAATAATTAAAGCAATGAAATTCCTTCCTCTTATGTGAAGTATCATCTTACATACACTAGAAAATTTAGCCCTAACAGATCACTATTAACAACATACAGGGGGGAAAACTATTTAAAAAAGAGGCTATTTAAAATCTAATTTATAAAAATTTGAAAACTGGCTAGTTTCCTGCCCATGAATTAGGTCATATTCAAACTATGTAATTTGTAAATGTGGTTCCATACGTAGTCTTTGATGCTGAATTAAGCTATTATCAGGCAGATATTTGCCTTAATGTTTTAGAAATGCTGTAATTTAATATTTATAGACAATTTAAACAAAATGATTAGTACTATCTTTCAATTTTTTCATAAATCCAAAAGTTATAAAAAGTTAAGAGATTTTATTAGGCACCATCATAAATGCTGTTTATGACCCCCACAGAAGGATTATTCTAAATCCATTAAGCAGAGTTAATGTGAAATAATGATCCTGCCTATACCTGTTAGGTGTGTGTTTGTTTTGAGGATTCTCAATTCCATGCATTTTTGAAAATAAATCTCTTTTCATGATTATAGAAATACAATGATCATGATGACTACATTGTATATGTACACATATATACATATGTGGTATACATGTACACACACATATCTGCAAATAATATAACTATTTGTACAAATATATAATGCATATACAATATGCATAGATCATATAAATCTGTAAATATAATATAAATCTGTACATATGTATATAGTAGTAATATACATGCATATACAGGTATGCATACACATACACATGTGTGTATATGTATATAGTAGAAATAGGCATGTGCATATATGTATGTAGTAGAAATATATACATGTTTACATATGTATATATGTATGTATACATATATGCACATAAATGTATGTATATACACACCTGCATATATCACTTCTGTTGCTGTTGTTAGCCAAAAAGTATTTATTAGGCCCTTACTACTAATGCCAGGCACTGTGCTAAGTCCTATAGATACAAAGAAAGGCAAAAATAATCCCTGCCCTCAAGAAGTTCACCTTCTAATGGAGGAAGACAATCCGTACATAAATCAGTACATATGAGATACAAACAGAATAGCTGGAAAGTAATCTCAGAGGGGATTATTAATTATTTATTATTACTTCACCTTTTAATGATTCTGTCACCTGATGTGTATTCTGGACCTATGTGAAAAAGCAGAACGAATGAGAAAGAAGTTTAAATGTGTGCTGGCGTCAGTACCGGGGGTGGGCCGGGGAAGGGAGCTCAGTGGCCGCAATGGGGGGAAACAGACCCCGCCACAGCTGCTCTGCTGAGCTTCCCCTAGAAGGGGACTGCCTGAGGTGGGCCACAGGACAAAAGGATAAAGAAGATGAAACGTGATGCAAAGCAGGAAGACAACGGCTGAGACCCCTGAGCTTCCACCCAAATAGTCCCAAGCTGTGTGGCAAGACCTCTTTAGCATGTAACAGAAGCTGGTGATGAACTACACAGTACCAAGAGGCAAACTTGCTCCAAGCAATATTGTCTGCATGTTATGGGTAATGATAACCAGGTCTCCTCTGGGAGAAGGAGGCAAGGATTTCATCTCTGTAAGCATCTGAGCTCCCCTTGGATGTTGAGACCATTAAACTGAGAACAGAAGGGGAAATCTTGGGCAATGATTTCTAATTGGAAAGTAAAGACAACTTATTTTCAAGGGGCAGCAAATGCTGCTGATCTTTAGCTAATATGCATATCGATCAGCTTTCAGGATGAAAGGAATGAAAGCCACGGCCGACTCACTACTCATTCTAAGATTCAGGAGAGAATGTTTTGGCAAAAGAAAAAGAATCGAAAGATAAATCAAATCTCAGGAATCGTCTCTTTTGTTGTTGTACAGTTGTTTCAGTTATGCCTGGCTCTATGTGACCCCATTTCTTCGCAAAGATCCTAGAGTGGTTTGCCACTTCCTTCACCATCTCATGTGACAGATGAGGAAACTGAGGCAAACAGGGTTAAGTGACTTGCCCAGGGCCACACAGCTAAGAAGTGTCTGAGGCTGGATTTGAATTCAGGTCTACCTGACTCCAGTAGCTGCTCCTTGACCAAGATTCTTTTAAAGAAAAAGTTGATTTATTTTACTTCTTTCTATCCTGTCCTCTTATGTTCTAAAAATATAATAACATGTAAATACAAATATGATATAATTTATGTAAGATTCACTCAGTGACCAAAAGAAAAGATGATGGAAGAGAAGCCAAAGAATTACCAAATAACTGAGTTGAAAAGGACCTGAGTGGTGACCAGCCCTTAGATCAGAGATGTGGTTATCCAGCTTTTGTTTGAAAGCTTCCAGTGAGGGGGAACTCAGAACCCCTGGAGGTGGCCCATTTCACTTTTGGGTAGCACTCATAATTAGGAATTTGCCTCTCTGCAACTTTTATTCATTACTCCTGGTTCAGACCTCTAAAGCCAATCAGAATAGACCTAAACCTCTTTCACAAGACAGTCCTTCAAATATTTGAATACAGGTGACAGGGCCCACGAGGCTCCTCTTCTCTAAGTGGAACATTCCCATTTCCTTCCACCAGTCCTCACAGGACATAGACTCAATGCCCTCTACTATCTGAGCTGCCCTTCTCTGGATGGTCTCCAGTTTATTAATGTCCTTCTTACGTTGTGGTTCCAAGAACGAAACAAAATACTTCAGATGTCTGATGGGAGCAGGATACGGTGGGGCCGACACCTCCCTATTCCTGGAAGCCAGGACTTCCTTAGTGTAGTCCAAGATCACATGAGCTTTTGGCTGCCATGTCACCCTTCTAACACATGGCAAGCTTGCAGTCCATTAAAACCCCCACATCTTTCTTTCCCCCAAAGTGTTGCTTGTCCAATTCCTCTCCTATCTTGTGCAACACATTGCATTTATCCCTACTGAATTTTACCTTATTTGATTTTGCTCAATATTTTAGCCCAGTGACTGGCAAACTATAATTCGTGGGCTAAATCCAGGCCACTTCCTATTCTGGTATGGCCACAAAGCTAATATACATGTATATGTATGTATGTGTGTGTATGTATGTGTGTGTGTGTGCGTGCGTGTATATAATTTACATTTTTAAATGGCACAAAAAAGCAAAAGAAGAATAATGTTTCATGACACATGAAAATTATATGAAATTCAAATTTCAGTGTCAGTAAAGAAAGTTTTATTCCAACACAGTCATGTTCAGTCACTTATGTTATCGTCTATGGCTGTTTTCACACTACAATGGCCGAGTCGAGTAGTTGTGACAGAGACAGTAGGTGTGTGGTAATGTCAGCCACTTTGTACTACTATCTAGCGTGCTATAAATTGCAGTGATGCTGCTATAACTCAACAGTGTGTAGAGTGCCACGGGTATCACCGTACTGCAACGTTTTATTTATTTTTATTACCCCTGTGTACCCATCATGTCAAAACCAGAAGCCTTTGAAAGTCATGCTTTTAAGATACAGTGGAGGTTGGATTATTTTGTTACTGAATCAGATGGCAAAGTATTGGGTTTATTATGCAATGACGCTGTAGCAGTGCTAAAAGAACATTACCAGACCAGGCACTTATCACAATATTTGGGACTTACAGGAAAACAATGGTCAGAAAAATCAGAAAGTTTAAAAGGGGATAGTTCATTGCAGCATAATTCCCTGACAAAAATAAAAAAGGAAAATGAGGCTGTAACCAAAATAACTTTTCAAGTGGTTCATTTGTTCGCTAAGCAAGGAAAGTCCTTTATTGATGATTCCTTAATTAAATCATGTTTAAATGAAGCTGCTGAATTAATGCACCTAGAGAAAATAAACTTGTTTAAGACATTTAGCCTTTTGGCTCAATTAAAATGATGTGCTTATAGACTGATATCAATATTTGGCAGAATCTATCTGTATGAAAAGATATTTTCAAGGATGAAATATGTAAAATCTCATTACAGATTAGCTAACAGATGAACATTCGCAACTGATTTTGATGATAGAGAGCTTTGACTTTGAACCCCAATTAAACAAAATGTTAGACCCCCAAAAAAGAATTTAATTCTTTTAATTGGTAAATCAGTATTATAAAAAAATTGTACTCAAAACTGATTATTGTTATTACATTTTGAATTTCATCAACAAACATTATAGAAATTTGTTCTCTCTTGTTAATTACCTCTATAACATCCGCAATTTTGCCTTTTGGCTTTCAAAGCATACAATATTTTACTACATGGTTCTTTACAGGAAAAAGTTTGCCAACCCCTGATCTCTCTTGTAAAAGTCTTTTTGGATCTCTTGGTGAACCAACATGTTAGCAATTTTTTCACAGCTTAGTAATCAGCAAATCGGTGAATCATCAATCCAAAACTCCCAGCCCAGCAAGTGGGAACAGCAGCAGATGGCCATTGGTGCTTTTTCTTAAACCAGGCTGCTATCACTCTTCAGTATCCCAATTGGCTAAGTATGAGGAAGGTAGGATTGAGTCTTGACTCCTCCACAGTGATACAACCACAGTAGTATAAGTGAGCACTGGGTGAGCTTCCTTTTGTGGATTTTCTTGCATCTATTTGAGGGGTTACTTAGTTCAATCAGATACACAGATGACATGATTTGTGTTTGCTTTCTTTGGGAAAGTGTCAGCACTTGTGTCTATGTAGCTTAGTCTGTGCTGGGGCAGCTTCAGATAGCTCAATTTGACCGGGGTGGAGCAGCAGGTGTTAGGCCAGAACATGCAGGATGGAGACAAATTGGGAGGGGCAATGAATTCCAGGTAAAAGAGTATGGACTTTACTCAAGATTTTTGAGCAGGGGGATGACATGATTGGAATTGTGCTTTAGGAAGATTCCTCTGGGAGTGGTATGCAGGGTGGTTTGGAATGGAAAGAGACATCAGACAGGGAACAGGGAGACCTATCCCCACTGGTCCAGGCCCTGAAATCAGGTGGTGGTAGTGAAATAAGGCAAGACAGACAGGAGGGAAATTGAGTAGAAAGACTTAATAGGGCTCTGTGATCACTTGTATGTAGCAGGGCAAGGGAAAAGAAGAAGCCAAAGATGAAACTGAATTTTTAAAGCCTGAGGGATCATGTGAATGTTGTTGGTGACAGACAGCTATAGGAAGGATAACAGGTTTTGGAGGAAGGTGATTGTGTTTGCTGAGACAAAAATCATTAAGGATGGAGAAGTTACTGCATGACATGTCCTGGTGCTTGAAAAAGGAAAAAAAAGGAGACTGCTTGACTTAAATTACTCACAAAATTCTAAAATATATTATTGAAGGAATTGGGTCTCTGACCATTTGGGAAAGGAAGCAAAGGGCCAACATAGCTAGCTATATCAAGAACAGGTGCATCCCCAAAGATCTGAATTTGTGATTTTCTCCAGCATTGTT
The DNA here is from genome assembly GCF_011100635.1 of Trichosurus vulpecula. Classification (NCBI taxonomy): domain Eukaryota; kingdom Metazoa; phylum Chordata; class Mammalia; order Diprotodontia; family Phalangeridae; genus Trichosurus; species Trichosurus vulpecula. Next base: position 107,730,804 of record NC_050578.1, on the reverse strand, counting down.
AGAGAGGTCTCGGGATTTTAGAAACAATATTAAAAATATCCCCAGATATTAGGAGGATAAGCATATTAGCAGATACGCTCTAATCAGTATTAAAATGAAACTTGGCATATGGTCACAGAACCTGGAGTCAGAAGACTTTGGTTGGAGAGACTTCGGAGAGCCAAGATGGTGGACTAAGCGGTAAATCGCCATAACTCTCCTACATTCACCTCCAAACAACATAAAATAGCACCCCAAAACAAATTATGAAACAGCAGAAATAGCAAAAAGATGGGATGAGACAATATTTTAGCCCAAGAAACTTGGAAGATTGGGAAGAGAGGTCTGTCTCACTCAGGTAAAAGGGGAGCACCAGGACAGGAAGCATCCTAGCAAGCCCCACCCTAGCAAACCAGTGGGGAAATCCTGAGCCCCTGTGTGGTGGAACAGGCAAAGGCCAACACCAGGATCCCCCACATGCCTCAGCTTAGCCAAGGGAACAGGCAGATTCCAGCTCTGAGAACCACCATGTGCTTCACAGTAGCCCAGGGCAGATGGCTGTCCTCCAGCGGCCAGACATCCACATGTTTCAGCACAGCCCCAGGCAAACAGGTAGATGCTAACCCTATGGGGTGCCTGAGCAAACAGGCAGCTGCCAGTGCTGGTTCCCCTGCCACACGCTTCAGAGTAGCCAGGTCAAACAGTCAGCCTCCAGCAGTCAAACCACCATGTGCTTCAGTGTAGCCACAGGGAAACGCAGAAACACCCCATCAGTCTCAGCACAAGCCAGATACCAGCACTAGGACCCCTACTCAGCACCAGGTAAGCTGCCTGATCCCTACGGCCTATAGCAGCATCTGCCACCCTTCGCCTCCTCCGTGCAGCACCAGACGTGAGGGTCCCCTGAGGATTCAGGGCAACGTCAGTGCAGTACCAGGTAAATAGCCAGGGTCTGTAGCCTTTAGCACAAGAAACTCGAGAGAGAGCTCCTTCCAACCTGGGATCAGAGCTCAGATTTAAAAGAAAGTAAAAAGGGTAAAAAGATGAGCAAAAACCAACAACAAAAAGAAGACTCCAGTTGTAGTTTTGAATCTGTCACTTCATGTATGAATTGGAGTAGGTCACGACCTCAGTGAGTCTCCGTTTCTTCATCTATAAAATGGAGCTAATGATATTTGTACTACTTAATTTGTAGGGTTATAAGGATCAAAAAATGATGTCTGTAAGGTATTTTGTAACCATGAAGCACTATAGTAAGACAGACTACTTTTGGTATTATCCAGAAAGAAATAAAACCAGGGAAGGTACTGTTTTGTATTAAACTAAAATGCATTTTTAAAAGTTCTATCTTGTAAAACCAAGGGAAGGTACTGTTTTGTGAAGGTACTGTTAAACTGAAATGCATTTTTAAAAAGTTCTGTCTTATAAAACCAAGTGAGTGAATAAAATGGCTGCGTTGGCAATATAATTTCCAATAGGACTATTTATTATTTATGGTCCAGACCTATGATTTCGTTAGTTGCTTGGGGCTCCCAGGGCTGAAACACCCCAGATGCAGATGGACAACTCTTTAAAACTTGTTGTCTCAGAGAATTTGCCTGTGGGTAGAGAGATTCAACATCTTTTCCATGGTTATACAAGTATGTCTCAGGTTGGACTTGAACTCAGTTCTTCCTGACTCCAAGGTCAGCCTTCTTCCTACCATGCTATGTATCTTTCATCACTGATGAATGCTAGACGACCAATAACACATTAACAACCTTGATAAGTGAATAAATTTGATTTCCCTACAATTTTCAAGGGGGCTGGCTAGAGTAGTAAGCAATTTGCTGTTTGGCTTTTTCAGTCACGTCTAACTCCCCATTTGGGGATCCCATTTGGGGTTTTCTTGGCAGAGATACTGGAACAGTTTTTGACATTTTCTTCTCCAGCTCATTTTACAGATGAGGAAACTGAAGCAAACAGGGTTAAAAGTGACTTGCCAAGGTCACATAGCTAGTAAGTATCTGAGGCCAGAATTGAACTAAGGAAGATGAATCTTCCTTACTCCAAGTTCAGTGCACTGTGCCACCTAGCTGCCCCAAAAGGAAGCAAGTTTACATTTAAAAGTGAAGTATTAGGGAAATCTTCCCTGCTCCCTAAAAGAACACTTAGGATCAAAGGTCATCATTGGATTTTCAAACCTGGTCTGAGCCCTAATGATAAAATCTTTAATCCCGGACTTCAGTCTTTCCTATCCCACATCTAAGGGCTCCCAAAGAATACCAGTACACAAGACTCTTTCTCTTCTGCAATTCTGAATTTATACCTAGATGATGTGATGAGTTAATGAGATTACAGGCAAGGAGAAGTTCTTTTCCAGGACCTGATGTCTTCAGAGAGTTTGTCACTCTTTAAATGTCATTGACCAGCCAAGTTTGCTACTCTTAGTCAATACTGCTTTTTTTCCCACAAGCTGTGAAACCTTCCCTATTGGGGCAGCTAGGTGGTACAGTGGATAAAGTACAGGGCATGGAATCAGGAAGACCTGAGTTCAAATCTGGAGGAAAGCTCATTGTTTTGAGTTCAAATCCAACCTCAGAAACTTACTAGCTGTGTGACCCTTGGCAAGTCACTTAACCCCGTATGCTTCCATTTCCTCATCCGGTGAAGGAAATGGCAAACCACTTCATATCTCTGCCAAAAAAGAAACCCAAACCAAAAGTAACTCCAACCAAAAACCCAAATGGGGTCATGAAGAACTGAACATACCTGAACAACCAACAAAACCCTTCCCTAGTAGTAGGTAACAAATCTTGGAACAAATCGATTCTTTGCTTTCTCTTATTCACCATGATTATCACTTCAGTCGTTAACTTTTTAACAAGCAAGGAAAAGAATACTGAGGTTTCCCCCACATGGTTCTGAACACATTTCTTTTTTTTACAATAATTCATAATTTAGAGACACTCTTTCAAGCTCTACACTGAATAGTGGATGACCCCAATCTTTCTTATTAGCAGACGTTATTCATTAGTACATCTGTTAGTAACAGAGGTGACAAAGCCATCTCCCTTTGAAGAACTATAGCCAAAAGTAATAATAATAGTGAGCATGACAGAGGTGACCAAGTCATATTTTGAAGAACTACAATAATGATAAAACAAGAGTAGTCAGCATTTAGGCAGTGCTTATAATTTGTGAAACATTTTATATACGTTAGCTCATTTCATCTTCCTAACAACCCTGCGAGGTGAATGCTATGACTATCTCCAGGATAATATTATCCTCAGGATATAATTATCCTCAAGAAACTGAGGTGCGGAGAAGTTAGAGAGGCTTGTCCGAGGTGACACAGAGAACAGGAACTAAGAGGAAGGATAAAGACTCATAAGAAATAGCATAAAGTTTAGAAAACTACTTGGAAAAGTTTTCAAAGGACAACACCCAATCAGGAGTTAATTTGGGAGATTTTAACCAAGAATAACTGATGGGAATACAAGGTGACCAAATTGTGAACAACGAAGAACATGTCGTATCTTACTTTAATTTCTCTGTAAATGGTAACCCTTCCATTCTACTTAGGATAGTGCGAAGAACACAATGAGCACTGAGTGAATAGAAAATGGCACCACTGTTTTATACAGCGGGAAGATGGGATGGAAGGAATTCAGAAGAAAGGTGAATGGCTATATTTGTCACATTTAATTTTTCTTCATGGGTGACATCTATTGTTCTAGCACCGATATTCTTCTGTATGGCTGTGGGTCATGAAGTACTATAATCTCCCAAAATTCAAAGTTGAGGAGCACCCAAAGGGCTATGGAGACATGCCCGGTGGGTACAACCAGGCTATACAAAGAATAGTAATACTAATGATAGCTAACATTTATATAGAGTTTACTATGTGATGGGCACTGTACTAAGCGCTTTATAATTATTATCTTATTTGATCAGATAAGGGATTACAGAGAAATAGTATAAAGGATAATCATCAGAGAAAGTATGACCAGAAAGAAAAGATGTGCTGGTCATCTAGGAAGAATGAGAGGCCAACCAGTGGACAGTTCACCTACTCCATTGTGAGTCTAATGTCAAAAGAATTCAGTGAAGGTCTCGAGTATGTTAGGTTAAACTCCTATGAAGAATTAATGGGAAGATATGGATCAGAGTTACATAGGAAGGGTTGACGGGTTACTGTCTGCACAATGAGCCATTGATGGGCTGCGGATTTACTGGAGGATGGGAGGGAAGCAACCAGTCGGGTACACATAAGTAGCCACCAGAATGATTCACCAACGTCTCATCGAATGGAACAATGCAGACTCGTGAATACAGATTGGTGTAGAAAAGGAAAAGGTGACTTTTATTTGCAGATAGGTAATGGATTAAATCATATAAGAAGGAACTATAATGAGGCAGGTCCAGAGGAAAAGAAATAAGCCCCAGAAGAGGGCTGAAGGTAAATTTCCTTTTATCTGTGACATAGAGCAAGAAGATGTATCTACATAATATATGTTGCATAAAAAGTCTGAGATAAAGAAGAAAAGGATCTTGCCTTAGATATCAGATTAAGATTTGATGAATAAGTGATGATAAGCAACTAGCCACACTGGAAGCTAGAAGCAGAGAGGAATTCCTTGGTCATGTGCCCAGTAGGGACATGCTGGGCAGCAGGTGTTAGAGACACTGATGAGTGAGGTCATACCCAGCAAAGACTCCATATCTAGTGGAGACCATGTGTCCATGGAAAAGCACTTGGTAGAGACCATGCATCCCGTGTCCACTAAAGACAATGTGGCCAGCAGAACAATGTCTGGCAAAGTCTGTTCATCCAAGGGGGAGGGAGGTGGTATTCAGCCCAGGCAGCACAGCCAATGGAAATTAGTGGGAGACAAGTCTGACAACAGCTACCTGCATGATGACATCACTAGAAAACACTAGTATCAGACTAGAAGGTCCTGCTGTATACAAGTTATGAGCTGCTTCTCCACAATGTACCCTGGCTACATGTGTGCCTTTTATGTGTGCTTCTCCGTAGATGCACCCAGGCTAACACACGTTCCCTATGTCTATACCCTTCCGCACGTGTTTCCTACGTGTGTCAACTATTCCTGATGAGGTTTGTGACATTAGGAACCCCAAGAATGCCAGGGCGGTGTTGCCTGGAATGAATTCACGCACTCAAGTCATCTCTTAGTCAAGTGGCAAAGTTTATTGTAATGCTTGGAGAAGTGGGCGAAGTTCCTAAGGAACCTGAAAGCCAGTGAGAATGGTGCTGGGGCTTATATGGAAAAGAGATAGGGAAAAAGAATGTCAATGATGCTTCTCTCAAGGCACCTGTAATCTATAGATGGGAAAATTCAGGGAATCTGCAGAGATAACTCTGCTGATACCAGCCTTTGAGGGAGAAAAGACAATTCTTGTTTTAGTTGCCAGAGGCATGGTCCTTGGGGATCTGGTGCCAGGGGGAGTCCTTGGGTCAGCATCCCTGAATCTGTTCTGATAAAGGAATTACATGGTCATGTGTTCCTCAACAAGGGAAAATTTTCTCACTGGGGTCTACTGAGATACTGGGTGGCTTCCAGAGACATGAACTTAGGGGTGGGGCCTGAGCACAAGCACCCCATCATTCCCACTGCTAGTGTGTGTATTAGTGGGAGGGCATGCCACATCTTTATGTCATTAAATATTTCTCAATTACATGTAAAAATATTTAGCATTTAAAAAATTTTCTTTGCCCCTCTCTTCGAGAAGGCAAGCAATTTGATAAAGATTATACATGTGAAGCCATGCAAAACATTTCCATATTAGACATACTGTGAAAGAAAACACAGACCCCTCTCCGCCTCACAAAAAAGAAAAAGATAGTGAAGAAAAAGTATGCTTTGATCTGTATTCAGACTCCATAAGTTCTTTCCCTGGATGTGGATAGCATTTTTTTTATCATGAGACCTTAAAAACTATCTTGGATCATTGGATTGTTGAGCATGGCTAAGTCATTCATGGTTGATCATCGTACAATATTGTAGTTACTGTATATGATGTTTTCCTGGTTTTGTGCATTTCACTTTGCATCAGTTCATGTAAGTCTTTTTGGGTTTTTCTGAAACCATCCTGCTCATCATTTCTTATCAGTAGCATAATAATATTCCATCACTATGCCATGCATTTTTGAAGGAAATTTCTTATTGCTACTTTTACTATGATGCTATTTCATTAAATGCTTTTGTGCTTGATTCATTGAGTCCACTAGCTGACTACTAAAGATAAATGCATTAATAGGGGCTCATGAACTATGATTTTTAATGGATGCAGTCCTTCACAATATATTGAACCTGGGGGTGAGATTCTCTGGGAAACCCTCTCTCTGAATTGGGGGTGGGATGCCTCTAAATGCTATGTACCATTAGCAATAATTTACTTAAGCTGGTAACAAATTTCACGTCTCAGTGGTCAAGTAATTAATAATAATAGTATCCAGCAGAGGAGTGGCTTAAGGTCTGCAAAGCACTTTACGGACATTCTCTAATTTTGCCTTACAACAATGAATCCGTGTTGATGTTGATAGATGTATAAGTACTGAAAAACTCTGGCAATATTGATCACAAACTAATGAAATTTAAGATGCTGAAGTCAGAAACGAAGAAAGAACTAAACATCAAGAAAGTTCATTTCAAGGAGGTCAATTCTAATAACTTCAAGAAAGTCAATGAAAACTTATTTTGGGAAGGAGATTAGGCATCTCAACCTACCATTCAATTCAGTAAACCTTTATTAAATGCCTTCTTAAAATGCAAGCCATTGTGCTCTATGCTGAGGATAAGAAGAAGATACAGTCTCTGCCCTCCTGTTGCTTATGATATAATAAATTTTGAAAAAGGAAACTAGGAAAGGTGAATCTTTTTTGAGTCTTAACACTAAAGGAAGGAAGGAAACATGTATTTAAATACTTACCATGTACCAGGTACGGTGCTGAGACTTTACAAATATCATTTCTTCTGAGCTTCACAACAACCCTGGGAAGCAGGTGCTATTATTATCCCGCTTTTACAGTTGAGGAAACTGAGGCAGAGGTTAAATGACTTGCCCAGGGTCACACAGCCAATAAGTATAGGAGGCCAGATTTGAAATTAGGTTTTCCTGACTCCATTCCCAGACCCACACCTACTGCATCACCTAGTTGCCTCAGGGGACAAAACAAAACCCCAAAAGCCCTATTTCTTTGGAAAAGATGAGTGACCTACCTAGATTGCACAAATATCTGAATCACTAATTAGAAAGTCAAAAAACTGAAAATTATAAGGGAATCACTAGGAGATGAGGTGCAAATTCTGAGAGTTTTTTAAGAGCAGAAGCAAAACTGAAAATTTTTGGAATAAATAGTTTTGATAAATCTAAAGGAAAACCTGCCTTTGGTTGTAAAAGCTCTTTAGGAGTTCTTTAAAAAAAAAACAAAAAAAAAAAACAAATCCTTGGTCATAAAGAATGAGGTCAGACCCCTGGGATTGGGCTTTGTATAAGGAAGCCCCATTAGGCTAGTAAGGTAGGATTTTCACTGTTGCCCATGCCATTGCCTAACACCTGTGATGGGAATCCCAGGAAGCCTCTCATCTCTCCACATTTTATTCTAAATTCTAACCCAAACACAATTCTTCCTTTATCATCCACTATTGGCACTTGAGTTCATTTCCACTCCAACTGGGTGGGGCTGTCAAATAGATGGTTGTGTTCTTCCATTATTGTTAGGCTTTCATGTATTTGATGATAATGGTTTAGTAATTTAGAAATATGCAACCCTACATACAAATGTAATGGGTATTGATGTTCCACTTTCACCCTTCAACCTCAGCTCACTAGCATAAGGCTCACCACATTTCTGCAGGGCACCTCGCAGAAGGAGAGCTACGAAGAAAATATAAGAAAACAATTTCTGCTACACTTACTGATTTTGCCAATTCGAACTCTCCAGCTGCATGATACGCTAAGCCTAAAGCAAAGGCGGCTTCTCCTTCCATCTTTTTGTCGCCCCCTAAAAAGAAAATGTAGAAAATTAGCATGTGATATAAAGAATGATTAAAGTAGGAAAAGTAACAAAAGCCACATTTATATCATAGCTCTTATGAGATAATATTTGTAAAGTACTTAAAACAGTTCCTGGTACATAGTAGGTACTACATAACTATAGAAATATTAGCTAGAATTAATAAATAATATTAATTATTATTCCATTCTCTCATAAGGTTTCTTAACCTGGGATCTATAAACTTGTTATTTTTTTAAATTATTATGTATTTTTAACATTCTTTAAAAAATTTTTTGAGTTCCAAATTCTCTCCTTCCTTCCAGCTCCTCCCTTACCCATAAAGAAGGCAAGCAATATGATATCAATCATAGATGTGAAATTAGGCAAAACATATTTTCATATTAGCCAGGTCACAAAAAAGCAAGAAAAATAAAGAAAGTTTAAAAATTATTCTTCAATCTTCACTCAGAGTTCATCAGCTCTCTTCCTGGAGGTGAATAGCATTTTTCATCATGAGTTCTTCAGAATTGTATGAATAATTTTTAAAAATAGTTTGAGAACAACTGTATTTCAATATAATTGGTTTCCTTTTGAATCCTATGTATTTTATTTTGTGCATTTAAAACTAGCATTTTGAGAAGGGGCCCATGGGCTTCATCAGGCTGCCAGAAGGGTCCATTGTACAAAGAAGGTTAGAAGGTTCTATAACTTTACAGTTTATAGAATACTTTCCTCACAACACCCCTGGAAGGCAGGGAGTACAAATATTACTATCCCCATTTCACAGATTAAGAAACTGAGGCTCATAGAAGGACCTTGCCTAGAGTTACTTATGGCTATTATTATTATTATTGGACAAAGTGGACATTTTCTTCAAAGAAATGATACGAGCACAATAGAGTTTGTCGTTGTTGTTTTCAAACGCAATAGAGTTTAGAAGCAGCAAGATGGTTAATGAAGCTGGTACGACCTAAGTTCAAATATGTCATGAGACACGCATTAGCTGAGGGTGACCCTGGGCAAGTCATTTAACAATTAATCAATAGCCACTGATAATATTAAGTGCCTACTATGTGCCAAGCAGGGCAGCTAGGAGTCACAGTGGATAGAGGGTCAGGCCTGGAATCAGGACAACTTGAGTTCAAATCTCAGATACCTAATACTGTGTGAATGTAGGCAAGTCTCTGAACCTTTTTGCCTCAGTTTCCTCATCTGTAAAATGAGCTGGAGTAGAAGATGACAAACCACTCCAGCGTCTTTGCCAAGAAAACCACAAATGAGGTCATAGAGTCAGGCGTGACTGAACAATACCAACACCAACAAGGAATAATTAGCAAGGTTGATATCCATTTGCTTATATTCAACTCAAAAAGGAACAGCTTCAGTAATGCTTAATGCTACCATCAGAAGTTTTACCACAGGAAGTGATGGCTGGCTTTTCTTCCCATGATGAAATTCTATATATTTTCATGTAAAGTCAAAACAGAATTTTGTTTGTTGATGGCCTTTTAAGATCTGTCACTGAGGTAGATTCCTTATTTAAGCAAAGGGCTTCCCCCACTATATTTAAAATGGATAATCCATGAATGAGCAAATCACTCTTACCTACAACCAACACTCAGCAAGTGGCGTTTAGTCATGATGTCCATTATACAGCAGACCAAAAAATTCACCCATACTAAAATTCACTTACATCATCTTCCAGTATACAGGGAAAAAAAGAAATTCCTCCATTGGTCTTTGGCTTAGTGTTTCAGATCTGAGTGCATTACACCTGGGAAAACTTCAAATGTGGGGATGATGGATATGGATTTCAGAGTCTATTTACACATACATAGAATCAAAGCCTTTTAATTACTTTAATTCCCCTGAAACCAAAATCTTTGGAAAAGAGAAGCAATGCTGTAGTGTTGGTTCAAATAATGAATGGTAAAGCTAAAAATGGAATTTAATTTATCCATTGTTTTGTTGTTCTATTAGGTCCTGCGATTAAGTTTTGGCTGTTTCTGCTATCGTGTTCAGGGTCCATTTATAAGTAAGTGCTAAGCACTCTGAAACAAAAAGATCTCTTTGTTTTTCAAAAGGTTGAAGTGAAAAGGAGAGCCTTTTAGAATTTTTCTTAGGCTCATGAACTTAAGAGCGGGGAAGGAACCTGAGAGGTAATGTGGACTGATTCCTCCATTTTAAAATAGAGGAAAAAAAGATCCAGATGCATTAAATGCCTTGCACAGGGTTACAGAGGCAAATAGAAGAGCCAGGATTTGAAAATACCTCCTCTGACTGCAAATCCAGTATTTTTTCTTCACTCGTAGATTGGCCCAGTTTTAGTTATACCTCTTCAGGGATAAAAATGGCCCAGTGGATAGAGCTCCAGACCTGAAATCAGGAAGACCTGACTTCAAATCTGGCCTCAGGTACTCACTAGCTGTGTGACCCTGGGCAAGTCACTTAACCCTGTTTGCCTCAGTTTCCTCATCTGAAAAAAATGAGCTGGAGAAGGAAATGGTAAACTAGTTTAGTATCTTTGCCAAGAAAACCCCAAACGGGGTCAGGAAGAGTCAGACATGACTGAAATGACTAGACAACAACAAAACATATAAAAGGCCTGAAAAATTTTAATCAGTGAGCTTCCTCTGAGTTAAGTCCCTAGCACTGAGCATGTAGAGTTCCTCAGGAAACCACAGAATGGAACTCAAAAGGAATGGTGTCATCACCTTCAAAAAAGGGATTTACTCTAATGACAAAATTAATATGTAATCAATGATATAAAACAAAGCTAACAATGTTTCATACTTCACAAACTGTATCATTAATAATGCACAAATAATCTAATCTTGAAAGCTAATTCTTGGGAGTAAATTTGCTCCTAATTTTCTTCTTCTAGGGAAAAAAAAGTATCCTCCCTTCATAGGGTGATAGGATTACAGATTGAGAGATGGAAGAGCCCTTAAAGGTTGACTCCATCCAAGCACAGAGGAGGGTCACATAACTAGGAAGTATCTGAGGTCGAAGGCAAACTGAGGTCTTCCTGATTTCAGTTTCGGCATCTTAACCACGACATCACACTGTCTCAGATTCAAAATTAGAGTTTGGCCTCTTAGACAAACATCTGGAGTTGTTTAAGAGTTATCTATAAAAATGTAATCCTATAAAATAGCTTACATCATGGATAGTCCAGAACTCAATGAAGTCCTAAATATTTTACTATTCTAACAGTTCACGTTAACAAAACACGGTCACATCAACCCTCACTTGCAAACTCTCCCAAGGAGGGCTGTTGTTCAGTCATCTTTCAGTCATGTCTAACTCTCCGTGACCCCACTTGGGGTTTTCTTGGCAGACATACAGGAGAGGTTTGCCATTTCCTTCTCCAGCTCATTTTACAGATGAGGAAACTGAGGCAAACAGGGGTAAGTGATTTGCCTAGGGTCACATAGATGGTAAGTGCCTTGGGGCAGATTTGAATTCAGGAAGATGAGTCTTCCTGATTCCAGGCCTGGCACTCTATCCACTATGCCACCTAGCTGTACCCTTTCCCCCCTGCCCCAGGAGTAGGAAGGTCAGATGTTATGATCACCATTTTAGTGACAAGGAAAATGAGGCTCAGAATCAGAACTATAACTAGCAATTTTGACACCCAGGGCAAGCAGCATTGTCAACTTTTAAAGAAAAGTTCAGTTCTTGCCGCTGTTGTTTTGAGGGGCAGGGGTGTTGAGGGAGAAGAGACCACGAGCATGATACTTATGGAGGGAGACACCTTGCGTTGTCAATCCCTTCCCATGGGGTGACTTCACCAAGCCAGGACTAGGAAGAAGAGGAAAGTTTGTAGTCACTTTTCGCCATCTCAGAGATGCTTCTCTATTATTGACTGACTCTAGGTTAACATAACTTACGAGGATCACAAGATGTAAAGCTGGAAGCAAACTCTGAGAATTTTTCATCTAATCCCTAGCCCTTCTACAATTGAGAATATGAAGGCTCAGAAGGGTGGTGATTTGCCCCATGGCCAGATAGCTGGTAAACAAAAGAACTGGCATTTGAACCCAGTACTTCTGACTCTAAAGCTAATGGTTTTTTCCTATTATACAACACTCCTTTATGTAAATATCATGAATTAATATATCATGTGTATCTGTTCCTGGGCTTTCGTCTTTACATTATAGGCATATAAAATAGCAACCTTTGTAGAACTACTTTTTTGTGCTGTTTGTCTTAAATTGATTAGTAATACTCAGGTAAACTTACCTATTTCACTGAAAAGACCACTGAGTTCCCTATGACAACTGGGCCTCAGTTTCTTCCCTTTCCATAACGACCTGATGCTTATGTAGAATGAAAATGTATAACCTCAGGGGGAAAAAAAATCTTAACTCCCATAAATGACCCTAACTTCTGATTATGGGCTCCTTGTTTTACAATGTTGTTCCCAGAAGATGGCATTTTTGGAGATAAAGCTTTCAAGAAACTAATGGATTCCTTGTGGTCAGCAAGAAGGCACTTTGGTTTTATAGTGAAATTTGGAAGTATATTGATGGCGTTTGTCTTTGAATTTCATTGGAAATAATCACCCAGTCAAACGCTTGACAATTTTTACTTTGCTCCTGGGAAAGCCTAGAACAGTGCATTAACGGAGGGAAAGTATGTATTTTTTTTTCTACCTACCTTCTTTGGCTTTTTCACAAGCTTTCAGTAGAGTCCTGATGGCTTTTTTGTATTGTTTGTCATTCAACATTCTTTCTGCTAGCATGGTGTAAATCCTCCGGAGATTTTCACAGGCCATGTAGTTGAGAGTATGGCCTTTTGCATCTTGCCATAACCTTCCCACCGTCATTTCATGGAAGGTTTCATAACGCTCAGCAGCTTCTTCAAGCTGACCTGGAGAACAGAAGTTACATTCATAAATACAAAGTGGGTAGTGCCTACCAAGCTTAAAATTTTGTGTATGTCTCAAGGCCCACAGTGTGCAAACCAAAAGAGACAGAATTACTGGGGATGTGGTGATGAAGAATGCTGAAGGACTGGCAGATGAAGCAACATGAGTAAGGATTTATGATACCTATGAGCAGTAATTGTTTAAAGGGTGATGTCTGGAAAAAAGGCCAACCCAACAGGACCATGAATTTAGCATTGCCTTTGCTAGACTCCCGGGTAGCCACTTCTGAGAGATTTACTTTGGCTAGCATGACTTTAAATGGATTCGTAATCTTTGGGGACCAGTTTGAAAGTCCTGCCATTTTGTATTGATCATCGTAGTGAAACCCAATACCCATTTTCCAGTTTTTAGCTTTTTGATAAGGGGCTGATTGATTATAAATTCCAAAGCAACATTTCAAAGTACTTTACAACAAATCTGACTAAAGATTACTTCTAAGAAACAGCTTTTATTCCCCATTCCACATCTGCAGAAACTGAGGGAAGCTTAAGAGGTTTGGCAGAAATGTGTAAAAATACAGCGTAGGAAAGGCAATACTTAATATGCCTTAGGCCATTTCATTCCTCACAAATGTTTAGCAAACTTGTTTTCTAGTATGGTGGTTTACAACAACACAAAACTAATTATATTTTACTCATTAGCATCCATTACTTTGCGGAAATGAATAAAAAAATTGTGGTGGCCATTGAAATTTCCTAATTGGGACTCTCTAGGCAGCACCACAGGCAGCCCCCATTTCTGATGCTGACCACAAAAATTGCCCTTTTCTCCCCAAATAGTCACTTATAATGGACCAGGCTAGTACTATTATTTTCTTAAAGTATAATCATGCCTTCAGTTGTCAGAGGGTACAAAAAATTGGCTGAGCCCCCATGAAATCCTTTATTTACAGTTGATGAAACCTGTCTCGATAGACCACACCTCATTTCCATAGAAAAGAATTACGTTTTTATTTAGACAGTGGTTATGAAAATAGCTACGGCCTATTAAAATTTCCATTTCATGAATTACGTCAAGATTACATGAATAGATACGAAAACCAACATAAGGCAAAGATAACTTTCCCATCTTTGTTTATAGCCACCACAAGGTGGTGGTGAAGGTTAGAGAGGAAGTCACTAAATTTCAGTAAATATTCTGGAAACTCAATAAAGCTGGGGCCCACTCATTCAATTTAATACAGTAACCTTAAGATTCAAGGTCCCCCTCTGGAGAACATTTTTACACATGCTTGCTGATAGTGCTTTATTTCATCCCATGGAAGCATGTCTCTTCCCAGTCCCTCATAGGCCTCCCCTGCCTAGTAAACACAACCCTACTCTGAGCCTATGGCTTAGTGGATAGAGCACCTAGCCAGGTGTCAGGAAGACCTGAGTTCAAATCCAGACTCAAACGCTTCCCAGTTGTGTGACCCTGGGCAAGTCACTTAATCTCTGCCTACCAAATGGATCCAATGGAGAAGGAAATGATAAACCACTCCAGCACCTTTGCCACAAAAACTCCAAATGGGCTCCCAGAACTGAAAGGACTCTGGTGACAGCTTCTTTGTCCACAATTTAGAAGCCTGATCCAAGGATAATGATCAACTTGCATTAATATAACTCCATAAGGTTTACAAAGTGCTTTGCTCGTAACAGCCTCAAGAGGCAAGTACTGCATGTAAGATTACTGTAACAGTTTTACAGCTGAGGACATTTGAGCTTATGGAGGTAAAATAATTTAGCCAGGGTCCTACACCCTGGTTAAGCATTAAAATTTAGACTCAAACTCAATTTTCTGACACCTTCACCAGCTTTCTTTCTACCACATAATGCTATAGAAACCACGATAGAGAAGGAAACTTTACAATGGTGAATTAGGAGTCAGATGGTCCTGATTTTGCCAGTGGCTAGATATTGGACCTTGGGCAAGTATAGCAACAATCTGTTAGCAGCTACTGTGGCTGTGTAAGACCAATGACACCAGCATACAGAAGGGCTGCTAACACAGGTTCTTTGATCTGCTTTTCTAAGGAAAGCAACTTTAAGGGGTTAACAATCTCAGTTTAGTCAAACATACATATATCATTCACTTCGTTCAGGGGAGAAAGTCAGCACCCTGAACTTCAAGACACAATACAAACAGAAATTACAAACATCAACAGACAGACCTTGTATGATTCAAATCACAATTCACAGTTACCAGAGAAGCACCAATATCTGTCTGGGTTATCAAGGGGGCGGGGTGGCGCAGGTCAACTGCTTACTCAGAGTCTCACCACTCCTTCCATAAGCTTATGCAAAGGACCATTAACATGGTTGCCATGTTGCTAAAGAAATATGAAGTTGCAGACATGAGGAATTCAATTCTATTCAACTTAGTTCAATAATGATCTATTAAGTGTCCAACATGTACAGAACACTGTGCCAGGTGTTATTGA
Source organism: Trichosurus vulpecula (assembly GCF_011100635.1). Lineage (NCBI taxonomy): Eukaryota > Metazoa > Chordata > Mammalia > Diprotodontia > Phalangeridae > Trichosurus > Trichosurus vulpecula. The sequence goes on along the minus strand of NC_050578.1, from coordinate 107,715,468 downwards.
TACAAAGCCAAAAATAAAACAGCACCTGTCTTCAAGGAGTTTATGTTCTAATGTATAGCTCGAAGAAGACAGATTGCCCCCGCCCCATCATTTGGTTTATTGATTCAGTTTGGTTACTTTTTACCATGTACCCTGGATAGTTCCATATATAATCCAATTTGTCAATTAAAAAAAACTTTAATGTATGAATAAGACACAGGGTAGAACCCCACCCAGGTCCTAGTCCTCCTCCACCAGAGTAACATAGACAACAGTGTTTGATTAGTTCCTCCTTCCCTGGACATGTTTATAGTTGACTTTTTTCTTTCATTGAGAAAGGACAGAGAAGCAAGAAGGTTATACCAGAAAATCAAAGGCAGAAAGAGAGAAAACAGGTCAGGAAAGAGAACTCAGAAGTATTTCATGGATATGGAGAAATGAGTCTTTAGAGCATTGCTTGAGGAAATAGGAACAAATCTCTCATAATCATTACTATGAATCTGAGGATATCTATTTCTCTCTATATCTATCTATTCGTCCATCCACCATCCATCTTTCTCTCTGTCATCCATCTATCTATCTATCTATCTATCTATCTATCTATCTTCTCAGGGAAAGCTCTGGTCCTTTGAAACCTGAGGATTCCAATAGCAATGATATCTATTTATGTATTCATTTATGAAGATCTGAACTTGTGACTTCATGGGTAGAGTGAACACCCACACCAGAATAAAGACCAGTACAACAAGGCAGATCAACAGCTTATTCCCATCTTTGAATCTTAGAGTATTGCCCAGGGTACTGTGAAGTTGATTGAGCCCAAGGTCACACAGCCAGCAGATGTCAGAAGCAGGACCTGAAGCCAGGTAAGCCTTCCTAAATCCAAAGACACACTTCAGCCCACCTTGCCACAATGCCTCTCTGCAAGGTGATAAGTGAGTTGTCCACAAAAAAGCGTGGTTGAATGATATATTTGTCATATCCTAGAATCTCTACAACTAAAATCTGGGAATTTCTCATCCATTCTTCCCAAGCTATGCAGAGAAACTGCTTTTCCAGGAATAATTAAAAACTACTACAAAACGAAGCCAAAACTTTACAGGAGCCCCAGGATCTTCTTCAAATCCATCATCCATCCGTCTCAATATAAATGTGAAGCAGGCTAATAAAACACACTTGAGGAGATATGTTGTGAGCAGTTATGTTCATAATGAGACAATATTCCCCTAACAAATGAAAATAGAATAAATCCTGGATATTTTTTCTAATTGGATGGAGATGACATAAGGAGTAAGGAGGTATTTATAGTTCTTCACCTAAAGAAAAGTACACTATTAAAATAAAACCACTATAGGAGAATTTCACTTTAGCTAAAGCCCACACAAACGGAAACTCATCTATCTATTCATTTAAAAAAAAGAAAGAAAGAAAACACAAATAAAAACACATGAGCCCCATAAACTAAAAAGCAGGACAGTAGGCTCCGACTCACACTATGTAGGGGAAATAAGATTCTCTCTATCTGGATATTATCTCAGTCTTGTTCACTCCTTCTTCTCTTTCTCTATACAGCAACATCGCTGAAAGTTTATAGATATTTGTTACATCACAGCAGATGTCTTGAACAAATATTAAGCAAAGGAGAATGTATATGATCTCCACCATTTTAGGTTTTTTTTTAAAGTAGAAAGATTGACTAGATATTAACACAAATGGGTTTAAATGTGAAGCTGCCATAAAAGCGGGCACATAAATGTAATTCTCCCAGCCGCTATTTTGATGCACATTTTTGATTCCATGAATATTTTATGAAATGGCCCAAACTAAAGCCATATAACATTCCTGCATTACTGATGCTTGCGCCCGTAAGCTACGAACATTAGAGGCATGATTGAGTGCATTAAAATGAACTCATTCAGCAGTGCATTGATTACTCGGAGAGGGAAAAAGGGGGGTGGGGGGGAGGAAGGGAACAGGGAGGGTGAGGAGGGAGGAGAAAAGATCTTCCTCTTCACCACAGAGCCCACATATCTGAAGTTTGCACCACAGAAATGAAGACAGAATTTGTGAAGGATGCTCTATGATGCGCTATCCCATAAATAAAAAGCAGCTCTGCCTACACCCGGCAGTAATTAGGGAAGGTGTTAATTATGTCCGAGGATTGCTTCTGGAATTGTTCAGGTGATTTAAAATGTCACCATCTCTAAGAGGCACTGAGTGATCTGTTCCATGCATCAGCAGTACCGAGAGCAGCTAATTATTGCCACTTACAGCCGGCTACTTGAACATTTGCCAGTTTAAAAAAAAAGAAAAAGAAAAAAGGATGGAGCAGGAACAGCCGTACAAAAATAATTTGACAGGTCTATGAGGCACATTTCGTCAATGGTCCTGGTATAAACAGCACGTGCATTTAGCTCTAAATTGTGAACATTTGTGGAAGACTTTAGGGAAATATTCCACTTTAGTTTAAAACAACAACCTAAAGGAATAATAAAGCTTTATGTATATTATATTACATTTTAATCTAGAACTACCGGACATCTTTGGGAGTAAGTTATTGTAGTGTACGATGTAGACATAAAACCCGCTAGAACCAATATCGAACAGCAGCTAAGAGAGAAAGATGTTATTGCGTTTTTGTAGAATAATAATAATAAACAACAAAACAACCACAGCAAAACAAACAAAAACCAATTTCTTTCCATGCCTGTTCAAAGGCTTGAACCATCTGTATCATCTTTTGGTTTTTACATTCATTTGTGAAACTGATCCCAGCACAGCATGTGATGACATCTTTGGGGGTTTGTCACTCAATCCAAGGAGAGCCACCACGTCCCTGGGACTGTAACTCGTGGGAGAGATTTACAGCATCTGTCCGGTAGCCTAATGCAGAACGCCTCAAAATGGCCAAGAAACAAAACTTTTGTTCTTTTCTCAGTGACCCAGCTAATCAATGGGGCAGAAAGGCCACTGGCAACTTTGGAAAAAGTCTGGAAGAAATTGAAAACAATCTTTTTTTTTTTTCTAAAAGGATGCTTAGCTTCATTCCTTTCAGCCAAGAGGTTAGGTGTCCTGACAAGGAGGACACCCAAGAACCACTCAGAATACTGGTGGGGACTTGAATGAGGAAGTGGTAAGGGTCAGAGGAAGCTAGATGGAGATGAGAAGCAAAAACTTTTTCCTGTTAGTCCTGGTAATTCAATCCACTTCAACAGTGTACTGTTCCAATAGTGGTGATACCATATGAAAAAAATGGAAAAGTCTCTCCCTCAAGGAGCTTACGATCTCCTGGGGCAATCCAACCATAGATAGATACATCAATTTAAAGTATATGTAAAGTGATTCAAAGTAATTTTAAGAATGCATAATTAACAACCATGGGGTGGGGGGAAGACTAGGAAGATGCCAGGAGGCCTTCTGGAGGAAGCGTCACCTGAACTGTCTTTTGAACTAAGTGAGGGGTTCTATCAAAGGGAGGTGAGCAGAGAGTGTAAATGGGGAATAACCTATGTAAGTAGGCATTGGGTGGAGAGTGTGATATGGGGAAGAGTCCGAACAAAGGGAAATGGAATGTGCTTTTGTGAAGCTTACAAGACAGCCACCTCTAAATAGAGCGTGTGGAGGAGTAATAGGAAATAGTAAAAGGCAGTCTGGAGCTAGATTACGCAGAAACTTTTGATAGCGAGCAGAACGCATTTTGTCCTAGAGGTAGCAGGGAGCCACTGCAGATATTTGAGCAGGAAAAGGGGCTTGACGACACCTGTGTCAATATGGCGACTGAGCGTATGTTGGCAATGCAGAGAGAAATCTAAATATTTTATCAGGGCCTATAAAGAGTCTAAAGACTAAATATGGAAATGTGTTTTTGCATGACTACACAGGTATAACCTATATCAAATTGAGGTGAGGAGGGAGAGAGAGAAGTTGGAACTCAATTTAAATAATGAATGTTGAAAACTTTTTTTACATGTAGTTGGGGGAAAATAAAACACAAAATTTTTATTTTTAAATAAATAATTATCCATTGTATTGCTATTTGTGGGCAGAGGGGGTACAGTGGATGGGGGGGGTACCTTCAATTCAGGAAGACTCATGTTCCTGAATTCAAGTTCAGACAAGTCTTAGCTGTGTGACCCTGGGCAAGTCACTTAACCCTGATTACCTCAGATTCCTCATTTGTTAAATGAGCTGGAGAAAGAAATGGCAAGCCACTCCAGTATTTCTGCCTAGAAAACCCTAAATGGAGTCAGGAAGAGCCGGACATGGCTGAAATGACTGAACAACAACAAACTGTAATTTATAATTAGAAGGTTGAATCGTGGTGCCTGATGATTTAGATGGTTTTTTCCCCCCATAAGGTTCCTTCTATGTCAGTCAGACTATTCTAGATCATCACCGTTAACAGAGGCTTCAGGCACATTATTTCTGTCTGAGTGTGACCCCTGATTAAGCTGGAAGCCATTAGTCAGCTTTGGCCTTAAACTGTTATTATCTGATGTATTGAAATCCGTGAGGGGGGATTGGTGGAGGCAGATCTGGGGGTTGGGAGCTGGCGGTGAGCCACTGTCAGGTCAAATCAATACTGCAATACTCCAATGGATATGTGATTTCCTGAGTGTGAGCATTCCCTCCACTGATGTAGAGCTATAAAATGGGGACGGCAGTATTACCTACCTCGGAGGATGATTGAGAAGGTCAAATGAGAAAATATATGTATTTGCATATATGTAAAATAGATGCAAAACTCAGAGCGCTACATAAATGTTAGCTATTATTATGTAGTCGTTGCATCTATATGCCTGGGCAACTCCCAACTGTATTTTCCCATCCTCCCATCAATTTGTCTTGGCAAGGTGGGGAGGGTGAGGACATGTACTGTCTTCATGCATAGAGCATTGGGCTTAGATTTAGACCTTAGTTCAAATCCAGCCTCAGACACTTACTAGTTGTGTGCAGCTGTGTGACTCTGGACAAGTTACTTGACCTTCGTCTGCCTTAGTTTGCTTATCTGTAAAACAGGGATGATAACAGTACCTACCTCCCATGGTTGCTGTGAGGGCAAAATGAAATCATATCTGTAAAGCATTGTGCAAACCTTAAAGCACCATATAAATGGCCAGTTATTTTATCATTATTACTAAACTTTGTACGGATACCAACGGATACCACTGCCAAATCAAATAAAATTTTAAAAACATTCGAATAAGGAATGCATCTCGGCCATGATGAGTTTTGTCAGGTTGAATATTTCCCTATTAAAAATAAATTGTTATACTTCATTCCTTCCCACCATCCATCTTATAATACGATGTACAGAAAGCGCTGAAGGGAGCAGAAGTCTAAGAAGTCCGAGTTAGACTGAGCTTGACTCTGACATCCTATCCGCTCACAAACTGTATGACTATGAGGAAAATAAGGAACATTTCAAAGCCAGATACTGGTCTCATTCAAAGGTCTGAAGAAAACAAGCACATCACCAGGCACCACACATCTCCACCTTCGACCTATTTGTTGTTCCTGTTGTCGTTTCAGTTGCGTCCGACTCTTTGTGACCCTATTTGGGGTTTTCTTGGCAAAGATACCGGCCACCTACCATTTCCCTTTTCAGGTCATTTTACAAACGAGGAAACAAAAAACTAGTGTTTCGGATGTCACACAAGACCACTGGTTAAAATAAAGCCTATTTTTCAAGTTTTTTTTTTTTTTAAAAATTAAGTGACTTTCCCGGGGTCACGCAGCTAGCTAGTAAGTGTCTGAGGCCAGATTTGACATCAGACGTGGCACTCTTATCCACTATGCCACGTAGCTGGCCCATAAGGAACAATATAACCTTTCTAAGATGTTACTATCTCTCAAAATATCCATTCTTGGGAGGCTGGAAAGACTTGAGTTCAGATCCCACCTTAGATGCTTACATAGCCGTGTGATTCTGGTAAGTCACTTAATCTCTCCTTCATCATCTGTAAAATGGGGATAATAGCACCTACCTCCCAAGCTTGTTAAGAGGATAAAATGAGATAATTAGTATAAAGTAGTTTGCAAACTTTAAGTACTAAATAAATGCTAGCTATTATGATTAATATTATTATTATTTAGAATTCTTTTTTTAATTGTCTTTTTTTTTTGCCGGGGTGGAAGGCAGGGCAATTGGGGTTAAGTGACTTGCCCAAGGTCACACAGCTAATAAGTGTCAAGTGTCTGAGGCCAGATTTGAACTCAGGTCATCCAGACTCCAGGGCTGGTGCTCTACTCACTGTGCCACCTAGCTGACCCTAATATTATTATTATTATCACTATTAAGTCTGTGGCTCTCCAGAAACATGAATATGTTGCTCCACTATTCTTTTCTCCCATTGTATTTGAGGTCTGCCATTTTGGATTGAATTAAAGGTGAGCTGGTGGCTCAGTGGATAGAGTATCATGACTGGAGTCGGGTAGACCTGAGTTTGAATCCAGCCTCAGACACTTAGTAGCTGTGTGGTCCTGGCACCCTGTTTGCCTCAGTTTCCTTATCTGTAAAATAAGCTGGAGAAGGAAATGGCAAACCACTCCAATATCTTTGCCAAGAAAAACCCAAATGGGGTCACAAAGTCAGATACAACTGAAAGGACTGAACAATAACAAGAAGATGCCAGCTTTCAGTTGGATGGCTTCAAAAATTTCTGAACTTTTCTTTATGAGATCACATGATTGATTTCAAAAATTGCAAAACATTCATGTGCCAAATGGCAAGAAAACACATTGTCTAACTGAAACATCTTCACAGTCCTCTGAGTCATTCGTGTCAGTGAGTAGGTATTTGGGGGATGCAGTGTTTGTCAGAAGGGATAGAGGGCCTTCTCTCTGCTGCGGGGAAACTAGGCCTCCAGAAAAGTTTATTCAGAATGGCAAGAACTATAGGCTGAGCTTCAACAATTCCAGACCTTGTAAAGCTTTGAAACAGAAAAACCCACTGCCGAGCAGGCAGCTCTGGATGTGGTACCGTTGTCTCAGTACTACTCGTTAAGCAGTAAATAATTAATATACCCTGAAAAAGACAGGTAAAATACAAGCAGCAATGTCAGTAACATCGACATGAAAGGGAAGAGAAGAAAATGAATTTAAAAAAAGGGCAATGAAATAATTCATTTGAAGCTTTAATAAAGTTTCATTTGCAGTCTTGTTTAAAGATATATCAGACTTTAGGGATGTAACCTAATTACATTTTTATTCTAAGTTCTATTCAAAAATCTTGGACTTTGATTCTTTAACACAGATCAAACATGGTATAATTTTCTCATGGCTATCAATACTTTAAAAGGATCTCTTCATTAAATACTATACGGTCTTAGGAACATGTACATAGGGTTGGTGAAGAATAAACTGATATGCCCCCAAAAGGTAACAATTAATTTATATTAGGATAGAAATGCTAATTCACTTAATTTGGGGGATTTTCTTTTTTTTTAACTAGCCACTGCATTTATACTCCTGTATAAAAACACCTCGATTTCTGATATTTGCATAATTAAATTTACCTTCAGAAATGGAAACAATACACCCAACATTTTTTTTGTAGCAGTTTTACAAAGTTATTTCAAATGAAATGCAAGTACTGCAGTAAAACCCAAAGAAAAGCAACAAAGAGAGATCTTCCCTATCTCGAACATTGTGGTTATTACTGTTTGTATGAATATGGTTGCAAGGTGAGTTTTTTTTATTAAATACATTGAATGATAAGTGAATTTTTCCAAACAGGCCCTATAAAAAATCAATAAATGATTGCTTGATGACTATTATTTACACTAATGGATGACAATAATGAGGTAACAGAAAACGGATAGCAAAATTATACGCCATTTCATATTTTCTTAGATGCTCAACCATTTCTTATTCATAGTTTGGCTAGATGAAAAAAAGGTGAGCACAATGAAGGATTCAGTTTATCTAGTATCTTAGAGTGGAATCCTAGAAAATTTCTACAATCTTGCCAACAGTAAACCATTCTGACACAGGAGTTGGAGGGCTGGCTTTGGAGCTAGTGAGACTTGAGTTCAAGGCCTGTCTCTGACATAGACTAGAAATTCCATCCTGGGCAATCAATTAATCTCTCAGTTTCCTAGTAAATTCTCCATGACTATCAACTGTTAAACAGTTGTTAGCCTTCATTGATAAGAGGAAGTTTTCTCAAGGGGGGACATTCCAGTGAAGACACCCAATGAAATTACAGGTCAAATCAAAATTCACCCTTCAAAACCAGTTTTAGGTTGTTTTTTATTTTTTGGCTTTGTTTTATTTTAAACCTATTAGAATAAGCAATAAGATTGCAAAATGACTTTATTATATCAAGAGGAACCATACCATGGGACTTAAAGACACCAACAGAAAAAACATGAAGAGATTTGGATTATCCTTTCAATAACCCTTGGGAATCTCTGCTAGAGTTTTTAATCCAAAACATCCTCAATGCCCATCACTGAATCTTTTCTTCCCCCCTGGGGTAAATACTTATTAAGATGTTCTTTATCAATTCAATTGTCATTTTCTCCTTCAGCGTCCTGTATCTAAAGCACTTTTCATTGTTACAAATTTTAAAAGGGGGAGGCAATTTAAACTGAAAATACAAGTTATCTAAATAAAGGAAAACAATGCTAGGCTTGTTAAAAGCCTATTAAAAAGCCTTTTGCATGAATGGCATAGTGAGATGCAGGCTTACTACTGTCTGTACATAAATAAGATTTAGCAGAGAGAAGAACCACATTTAGCAGAATGGAAGTTTTTCTGATATTGACTGCACAGACTCCAAGAAAGAAATAATTTTTCTTATAAATGTTAATAAATCATAAACAGAAATACATATCTGACAAAGATATTCAGGAAGATGTGCTCCCTGATCACACATCTTCTCTGTGGGTATGCCCTCCCCCACTGGCAATAGAGTGGCCTGTGGGAGAGTGTACCTCATGTTGCATGGGGGGAATCTTGTCACTTTATTTGCTATGCTGTTTGATTAAATATCCTTTGCTTTGAACTAATATGTCCTTTTGTTGGCTTGTAAAAGTAAATACATCAGTGGGGGCTTGTGAGCTCCGGTTTGGGAGGGGGTTGTTGCTGAGCCGCAGTGCGCCTTGAACGTGGCATAGTTTTTCAGGGGGTGCATGTGAGTGTGGTCCCAGGAAGTACAATACAATGTTATTTTCTACTCCAGTCTCCTTTATCTCTGACATGAAAATATTGTTGATCCTTTATAATTTCTTTTTAATTTACCCTTCCTTTCCATTTACACAACAACTATCATCTGCGCTGGAGTCCTTGTCACCTCACAAATTCATTTTCCCTTGTTTCCAGGCTTTCTGTTCTTTTTCTAGTCTCTCCCCAGTCGTAGCTGGCTTCCAGAATTGTTTACTTCTAAAAACTCTTGTAAGCGTTTATTATATAATGGAATCAGAGGATCTGAGTTCAAATCCCAGCTCACACATTTATGATTCATTTGACTGTTCACAAATCCCTTAACCTCTTGGGGACCCCAATTTACTCATCTATATAATGAAGGAGTTGGACTGGAACATCTATGAATTCCCTTCCAGCTCCCATTCTGGGATCAAGTCAAAACTCTCAGATGAGCATTTTTTTCCTGATGTACTTGTGTTTCATCCTCCAATGAGATAATTATAACTCACGTTTATACATCTTTAGGGGTTAAAAAGGCCCTTTACTGACAACTACCTCATGAGAGAGCACAAGACTCTCCATTTTACAGATGAGGAAACTGAGACACTCATTTTGTAAGTCACTTGTCCACAGTCACACATCTACACATCTAGTTAAAAGTGTCAGAGGCAGGATTAGAGTCCAAGTCTCTTATTCCAAGTCAAAGCTCATCTGACTCACAGTCCTCTGAAGGAGACAAAGACTGAGAACTTCTTTTATATGACCTAAAAACACCTGGCATATACGCAGAGGAGTCTCAATAAATGATTGCTCGATGACTATTATTTGCACTAATGGATGATGATACTGAGGTAACAGAAAACGGATAGCAAAATTATACGTCATTTCATATTTTCTTAGATGCTCAACCATTTCTTATTCATAGTTTGGCTAGATGAAAAAAAGGTGAGCACAATGAAGGATTCAGTTTATCTAGGTTGGCCGCTTGTTGCCCCCACACTGTTTTTTTGTAGGCATGGGAACTAATTAGGCCATGAGCAAGTAATTGGATCTCTTTGAGTCTCAATGTTTTCACCTGCCAAACTGGAATAATGATATCTTCTGTGCCTACCTCGCAGGACTGTTTGTTGTTACTGTTCAGTCTTTTCAGTCATGTCTGACTCTTCGTGACTCCATCTGGGGTTTTCTTGGCAAAGATACTGGAGGGGTTTGCCATTTCCTTTTTCAGCTCATTTGACAGATGAGGAAACTGAGGCAAATAGGGTTAAGTGACTTGCCCAGGGTCACACAGCTGTGAGTGTTTGAGGCCAGATTTGAACTTAGGAGGACGAGTCTTCCTGACTCTAGGCACTGCACCCTGTCCATAATTTTGCCCATTTATTATACGGGCCATATCTTCTGTTTGGAGAGCCTACCTCCACCAACCGCTAACTTTGAGTGAGTGCTTATACATTTGTCACCCCACGGAACCCTTACGTGAAATTACTGCTGACACTTAGGTAACATGTCAAGGTTTGCAAAGCACTTTACCAGTGTTATCTCATACGATCTTTCAGACTATCCTGGGAAATAGTTATTGTGGGTAACAATCTCCATTGGGTAGACAGATACGCTAAGTGGTTTGCCCAAGGTAACACAGCTACTAAGAATCTAAGGCAAAATTCAAACACAGGTCTTCTGCCTCTAAGTGCAAAATTAAATATAAAAAAGAAGAAGAGATGTTTAAAACATTTGTCTAATTCAATACCCTAAAAAGATGAGAATGTCTTCCCAATCAATGAAATGTCTTCCCTTTCGATGAAAGATTATTTGACAATTCAAAAGTTTTGGAGTTGGTTCTTTTTATGACATAGGAAGACTATTTTGTAGACAATCACTTCCCCAGTTACCAGTTAAGACATCAATTTGTAGTTTGCAATAGAGGAGTGGTTGTTATAGGGTTTCATCAATATTGGTATACTCTGAAATGTCGCCTCAACCAACATGGCTCTCCAGTCAACTTGTTAACATATTTCAATCGAGTCCAAGATTAATCTTGAAAACCCCATTGTGGCCAATCTCTGCTCCATCACAAATATGAATGGCTGAAAATAGAGATTTCCTAGAAATCTTTAATACTCTGGCTGGGTCAGAAAGTGGTTGCTGGTCACAAGTAATTATTTGTGTATCATTTCCTTGCCCTATCCAGATCACCGTTATAAGCTGTCCGGTTTAACAGTGTACACAGGGTTTCAACAGAACTGAAGGGATCACGGTGTAAAATTTAACCCTTGGGTCTATCTTTAAGGCATGAGTCAGGAACACTCATCTTCCTGAGTTCAAATCTGTTCTCTGACACTTACTAACTGTGTGACCCTGGACAAGTCCCTTATGCCTCTTTGCCTCCATTTTCTCATCTGTAAAATGAGCTGGAGAAGGAAATGGCAAACCACTTTGTAACAACAATGCTACTTGCCACTACTGTGGCTATGTAAGATCAATAACACCAGCACATAAGAGGGCTGCTAGCACAGGTTCTTCCTTTTCTAAAGAAAGTTACTTCAAGGGGCTTACAATCTCACTTTAATTAAACATATATATATATATATATATATATATATATATATATATATATATATATATATATATATATATATATATAATTCACTTAGCTCAGGGGAGAAAGTCAGCACCCTGAACCTCAGAGAAAATACAAACAGAAATTATAAGAAGAGCAAAACAACACAAATCAACAGACAGGCTTCTTTATGTCTAAGACATTATATATACATAGTTGCCAGAGAGAAAAGCACCAACATCTGGGTTTTTCAAAGCTGGGGTGTTCCTTAATGGCTACCCAGAGTCTCCTCTGGTCAAATCACACAACACTTCCAGTGAGTGAGCCCCCAAAGCAAAACCTCTCTTCCTGCAGTTCTTAGAGTTCCAGCTAAATGGCTCTCCTCAGAGTATATATACCCTTTTTCAGGGCCCGAGGGCTTCATACCTCTACTGACCTACTTAGCAAAAGGGTGTGGGCCTTCCTACAAACAAAGGCAAGACTCAATCAAAGGCACTTGATTGCCTTAGTGCTGAGAAGCACTCCAAAAGAAAAAATAGTAAAAAGTCTCACTTTACTGGCCTTTACACCATTCCAGTATTTTTGCCAAGAAAATGCCAAATGGGGTCACAAAGATTCGGACACGCCTGAAACAACCGAATGGCTGTGTCTATGGCCCCAGAAAGGGAAAGCTGCAGAAGATATTATCATCATCCCAAAGATTTTCTATCCCCATGTTTCTGATAGACCTAATTTAAGCTTTTATAGTGTGCATTTTGTCTTGCCAGGAATGCACTGCCCAAATTATAATTCAATTCAGTTCCGTTCAATAAGCATTAATTGTCTACTATGTACCAGGCACTGTGAAAGAAGGAAACAAGCATTTATTAAGTTCCTACTATGTACCAGGCACTGTGAAAGAAGGAAACAAGCATTTATTAAGTGCTTACTATGTACCAGGCACTGCGAAAGAAGGAAACAAGCATTTATTAAGTGCTTACTATGTACCAGGCACTGCAAAAGAAGGAAACAAGCATTTATTAAGTGCTTACTATGTACCAGGCACTGCAAAAGAAGGAAACAAGCATTTATTAAGTGCCTACTATGTACAAGCATTATCTCATTTGATCCTCACAATGACCATGAGGGGGGTAAGTGCTATTATTATACTAATTTTATATTTGAGGAAACTGGGGCAGACAGAAGTTGAGTGTTTTACCCAGGTTCACACAGTTACTAAGTGTCTGAGGACAGATACAAAGACATAAGATGATACAATCCCTGCTCTTGAGAAGCTTACACTCCAGGAATGATGGATGTGGATGAGGGGTAGGGGATAAATGATGGTACCCTCTTCATTGGGCAACTACATGGCACAGTGGATAGAGTCCCAGGCCTGAAGTCAGACTCATCTTCCCGAGTTCAAATGTGGCCTCAGACACTTACTAGCTGTGTGACCCTGGGTAAGTCACTTAACTCTGTCTGCCTTGGTGTCCTCATCTGTAAAATGAGCTGGAGAAGGAAATGGAAAAACATTACAGTATCTCTGCCAAGAAAACCCCAAATGAAGTCATGATGAGTCGGACATGACTGAAACAACTGAACCATAATAAAAACCCTCTTAATGTTATTCCACCCAACATCTGAGGTGGTTCTCTTCTTCTCTTGCCCACTGAGCAACGGTAGCACTTGCGTATGCATAGAAGGTGTTTTCCATGGCTTTATTTATTTTAGGCCTGGTCTAGTTTCCTTCAGGCCTTCGAACTGCTACTCAGTGATAATTTATAGGCCAGGTGAGTGTTGAAGAGAATGGGTATGTATGTGCTTCCCTCACCCCTATTTATATAAATTATCCAAGATGCTCGTGGCAGTGGCAGGAGGGTTAGAAGTGACGGTCTGCGAGCCTTCGTTCAATCGTATGCAGATCATGTTCACCCTGGGAGCTGACAATAACCAGCTGATGTCCTAGTTAAATGATTTGTGAGTGTGCAGATAATTGGAAACTGTGATAAAGCTTTGAAGGTTTTGAGGTTTTGAGCAGGTCAACATTTGCCCGGCTGAACAGGTTCTACTCACCACTGAAATGTCAATGAAGGGAAAAGGCATGAATGGCTTTGTTGAGGGTCAGTAGGGAGACTTCAGTGGCAGTAATAACCTTCCTGCAGTCAGGATGCTATTGGGGCAATGGGGATCACCCTGTTTATTTAGACATCTCAAGTTTTTCTTTCTTTAGGGGAAAGCCACCTATACTCCTCATTGATACGTCACTTGGTCTAAATGCTGTCTTGGTTAACTGTCAGATAATTTAGGAGTACAAATGATTTAGCAAGACACTTAGGGTGACCAGAGAAAATGGATCTGCATTTTTCACATCTGTATAATTGAAATGAAGTCAGAAAAGACAGGAATGACCCTAGCCTTAAAAAGTATTACCATGTCAGATTAGCAGTATGAGAACACCAATACTCTAGTAATATAATTCAAAACATTGCCAAGATTCTAACAACCTCAGAATGAAAAATGTTTAGGTCAGTTTGCAGGCATTAAAACTTTAAGGGAGGAAAAATATGGGATCATTTAAATTACTTTCTTAGTCCTTTTTACAAATAAAGACCACTATAAAATTAGCAAAATGGCGTTGAAGAGCCTTATAACACTAGCCATGAAAGGTGTTTTTTAAGTAACTGGCAATCCTATCCTAAAGACCTTAGATGATTTGCTCTGTATCAGTTTATCAAAGATAAATAATGACTTTTCTATTCAATTTACAGGATTTCATTTCCCTCCTTTCCTTCCTTCCTTCCCTCCCTCTCTTCCTTCCTTCCTTCTGTCCTTCCTTCATTCCCTTCCTATCTACTTCCCTTCCTTCCATCCCTCTGTCCTTCCCTCCCTCTTTCATCCCTTCTATCCTTTTTCCCTCCTTCTCTCTCTCTCCCTCCTCCCCTTCCTTCTTCCTTCCTTCCTTCCTTCCTTCCTTCCCTCCCTCTAGGCTCCTTTCTCTCTCCTCTCTCTTTCTGCCCTCTTTCATTCCTTCTTCTTTCATTCCTTCATTCATTTGTTCCTTTTTATTTCTATCTGGGGCAGTCAATACATACAGATAATAGGCCCAGAATTTAACAAGAAGAAGACAGGGCTGGATGTATTTGGGAAATCTCAAAGCTCCTGTAACGACCCCAAACTTCCCATAGAAATAAAAGCCCATTTTAAAAAAAGTAACATTCCACCCTTGTTGCTATATGGCAGCAAGTCATGGAATACATCTCCCAAGCATTAAAAATATATAACACACAGCGGACAGTAGAGAGGTGCATAGTGGGTGTGAGCAGCCTGAAATATCTGATCAAAGAGAAACGTGGGAGAACAGGAGTAAAAGATGAGCGTTGTCTTTGGAGGTGGTCAGTTTGGGAGGCTATTCGCTACTTCCAGCAATGCTGCTGTTACCCAAAACACTTCAGGAAGTAATTTTAAAGAATTGCCATTTTACAACCCACTCAAGAAAATCAGGCTTGATTCAATTCAACGAGTATTTATTCAAGAGCCTATCGGACGTGAAGCAATGTGATCTTGAGCAACAGTCCCTACTCTCAGTCTGCCTTCTGTTGGGAGCGGGAAAATACAACATGGAAACAGAAATAAATACAAGATAACTTGAGGAGGAAGAGAGAACTACCACCTGAAGATCATGGCTCTGGAGCTGGAAGGGACCTGGGAAGTCATCAAAACCAATCTTCTCATTTTGAGACACTGAGAGATTAAGTGATCATAGTACGTGCCTGAGGTAGGATTTGAACTCAGATCTTTCTAACTCTAAGTTCACTACAGGATAAATTTCATAAAGGAAGTTGGCATCTGAACTGAGACTTGAGGAAAACTGATGATACTAAGAAGCCAAGATGTGAATGGAGTGCATTCCAGGAATAAGAAATAGTCTGATCAAAGCCATGGTGATGGGAGATGGAGTATCTAGTTTGGGGAATTGCTTTGAACATAGAAAGAGGCACCATGAACTAAAAGGGAAAGACAGATGGGGGTCAGAGTATGAGAGCTTTAAACTCCAGGATAAAAAGTTTATCTTTTATCTCAGAGGCAATAAGGAGCCATCTAAAGATTTCTAAGCAAGGGAATGATATCATCAGGCTTGTGTTTTAGGAATATTCATTTGGCAGCTACATGAAGGATGAAGACTGTTCAGAAATGACATTGTTATTCATTCATTCATTCATTCATTCATTCATCTATCCATTTATTTATTTATTCATTTATCCGTTCATTTATTTATTTATCTATTTATTTATTTATTTGTTTATTTATTTATTTGTTTGTTTTCATTGTTGTTTATTTACCCACATTGAGTATTCATATCATTCACCAGACTTGGTTCAAATACTTCTGACTGCTAAAAAAAAGTCAAGTCCACCCTAACAACAGGATAAGTTTCCTTTACTGAAGATATTTAGGAGAATCCATAAAGGCAATTAGAAGCATTTCAAGCGTGGTTCCAGCAATGGCAGGCCTATTGGAAAGCTTTCCAAGGTGATTACTTTGAAGGGGGAAAAGCTCATTTGGATTTGAAGTTCTTGAGGTTTGTTTCCATCCCTCTGTCCTTCCCTCCCTCTTTCTTCCCTTCTATCCTTTTTCCCTCCTTCTCTCTCTCTCCCTCCCTCCTTCCCTCCTTCCTTCCTTCCTTCCTTCCTTCCTTCCTTCCTTCCTTCCTTCCTTCCTTCCTTCCTTCCTTCCTTCTTTCCATCTTTCCTTCTTCAAAAACCAGTCATGTTTTCCCTAACTTCTAGATGTATTGGTTTTGCAGTAATTTCTCATTCTCTCTCAATTTGTGGGAATTCTTATGATTTCTAGAAGCATATCATAACTCTCTCATTTCTATTCTGTTGATCATTCCATTACTTTTTGTTACAAATTTTGTTTTTATTGGCATCTGAACTTTTGCGAGACTTAGTTGGAGCAATATCCTAAACCACCCCCACATATAACTTAGTCTGGTTTTCCCTAAAGAGGATCATGAGATTTGATTGGATAACTAAAAATCAGATATAATGTGATAGTCACATGAAGGACAGGAGGGGCTGGGGCTGAGGCTTAAGATGACAGACCACTCCTCTGAATAAGACTAATAGCTCAACTGACTCAGTGCTTCATCCTAGATTAACATCCCTTCCTTGTTCTGAACATCCTTCCCCTGCAATGACTGAATAAACCTTTTGATAATTGTTAGATGGATTATGAGTATATCATTTTGATCCAGTTTTGGACCTAAACCACCAGAGTACCAGCCTGAGTCGGGCCCAGTCTATGTTACATATGGATAAGTTCAGTTCTGTCTTCCTAACTCTCCCTAATTTTGGATGTATAAATAGAAATAATTTCTAATGTGTATTAAGTATAATTAAGTATTTCATTAGTATCATAATTAAGTATTGCATCATGTGACTCTTGCAACTTCCTTCACTCCCTTTCTACTTTTAGGAGCTAAATTTTGTTGGGTCAGGGAGTGTTAGGACTTTCCCCATATATCTCCATTACTACTCCCTCCCCTTTTCCCACCCACAAATTTCATTACTGGTGATGTACCCAAGCAGGATAGTCTCAGTTAACTGCAAATCTCAGGATGAACTAAATTTTTTTTCTGGCTTAGGAAAAATCAAAAACCCTTTTTATTTCAATATTGCTACTAAAAATAACTTTCTAAAAATGCAAAGTTTGATCTTTGATGATTCAATTTTATAAAATTTCACTGAATGAGCAGTACTAAAATTATAAAAAGGTACTAGGGTAAAATTTGTTGTGATCCTAGACCATATCTTAGATTAAAAAAAGGACACATTTAAAAAACCCAAACTATTTTCCTGATGTCATCTCCTTTTCTTCTGATGTTCCTCAAAATGAAATGTAGTTGAGAAATTTGTTAAAATTGGTTGGGTTAAGCATGGTTTTATCACATACACAAATATTCACTCTAAATTTTAAATATAACCATACAGATAAACATTGAGTCACAGGCCCAGGCCTAGAATGAAATTAGATGAGGTCTCAAGTCAATCACACTTTGGGGAAGAAAGAGCTTTAGCAAAAACTTGAAAATACAGCCCAGAACACTGCACTATTTGAGTTCTTTGCCAACCAGTTCAATGATCATAGGTAATGATAGAAGTCATAAAGGTTGCTGAAAGCTTTGAAAAGCAATAACCATCTGAGAAGGTTTTAAATTTTTTAAAATTTTATTTTTAGAGTTTTAAAGTTCTAAAATTTTAGAGTTTAAATTCTATCTGCAAGACTGTAAAATCAACATTCAAAAAAGATATTGATTAATCTACCAGATAAACCCATCATTTTCTATTTTTAAAAGATTTTTACAAAACATAGGATAGTCATATATAGTACAAATTCATAATTCCTGCATTGAAATTGGGAGTTAAAATGGTTTGTTTCTATCATTTGCCTTGGGCTACTAGGCAGGAAACTCCATGAGAACTGGGCCCACATCTTATCTAGATTTTGTATCTCCCTCAGCATCTAACACAGAGCTCTGTATACAAGAAGTGCTTCATAAATGCTTATGGAAAGGACGAAAGAGCTCATGCATTTAGTATGCAACATGAACTAGTGCCATATTTTCCTGAATTCTGCATACCAAAATATAAACCATTTTGACACTGGCTATCAAAGATTCCATTACGTGCAAAATACCTTTCTGCTGTAAATAGAAAATTCTTTGGCAAAATGAGGCTTTTGCCTGATGAAGTCAATGTGTTTATTGACTTAAAAATTTCTATCCTGTTACACTAGCCCTACCTCAGCAACTACCTAGATATTCTGTCATCTTGCATTCATGTCCTTCTTATTAACACTGTATTTATGGAAGTGACACTTTCATAAAAGGGGATAGGCTGTGTTTTAATATTTCCTTCATCATATGTAGGTAAGAAAGATATAAAGGTTAAGTTGATGGAAATTGCACAAGAAGCTGGTTGGTTGGATAGATAGACAGACAGACAGATAGATAGATGGACAGATGGATGGATGATGGATGGATGGATGAGTGGATAGGTAGACAGATGGTAGATAGATAGATAGACAGATAGATAGGTAGATAGAGTGGACAGATATACAAATGACAGACAGATGTAGCCAGTAATAATTCTCAAAGCCATGAATAAAGAATGGGCACTGCCATCATTCTAGATTCCCAAAGATACATACCAAAAGACTTTTCCTTGAATGAGATGACTTTGGGGACATGTTAACTGATTGTTCCCCAAGGCTCTGTCACTTTTCTCTATATATACTTTCTCTCTTAGTACAGCTTACCTCTTTCCCACAGCCTTAAATTTGTCCAGCTCTAGCCTCCAATCCAAATTACAGAACCATGATTGCAAATCTCCACTCTGGCTTCTCACTCAGTTTGTTTGAACCAGTACTCATCATTGTCAGCCCCTCTACCCCACAAATTGATTGTCCTCTTTATTTCGCTATTTCTGTTAACGGTACCACCATTCTCTCAGTCACACAGGTTCAGAAATGTTGACATTCTTTGACTCCTTCCTCTCCTTTACCCCCCACAATGAATCAGTCACCAAATCATATATATTTTACCCCCCACAATGAATCAGTCACCAAATCATGTGTGTGTATACACACACACACACACACACACACACACACACACACACACACATATATATTTACTCCCATAAACATTTGCTAACATTTGTCTCTTTCCTTCCATTCCCACTGCCAACCAAGATGAGGCCCTCATTAACCTTCATGCACCATCTAAATAATCTTCTAACTGGGATTCTTGCCTCCATTCTTGACTTCTCTATAATGTATCCTACATATCACTGCCAAACTAATTTTCCCAATGCACAGCTCTGATCATGCCATTCCCGAGTTCAAAAACCCTTGATAACTTCTGAGTGCCTCCTGAATAAAGTCCATAATCCTTAGCCCTTCATAACTGTCTCCAACCTACCTTTGCAGCTCTATCGCTCATGATTACTTGTCACATTCTCTACATTCTAGATGAAGGGTTCTTCACCATTTTTGGTGACACAGACCCCTCTGGCAGTCTGGTGAAGCCTGTTTCTCTGAATGATGTTTTTAAGTGCATAAAATAAAATCCACAGGATCACAAAGGAAGCAAATTATATTGAAATATAGTTGCTAAAATGTATTTTTAAAAAAGCAAGTTCATGGATCTCAGTTTAAAAACCTCTGCCTAAATAAATACAACTGTCCCCTTCCCCAAACATAGCACGGTCTTCCCAGTCCCATCCTTTTTGCTCACACCTAGAATACCTTGAAGTCTATCTCTGCTTGTTGAATTCATAGCCATCCTTCAAGATTCAGTTCAAACATGTCTATGAAGTTTCCCTAATCTCTCTTCCTACTGAAAGTGACTTTTTCCTTCTGCAAATTTTCATACTCTTATTTTCTACCTTTCTTAGGTATTTATCATATTCTGCTTTGCATTATAATTTTTTGAGGATTTTTCTTAATCACTGATATTGGATTGCAAACTCCTTCAAGGAGTGTGGGTCCTCCCTATTTTTGTATATCTTTTATTGCCTAACACAGTGATTTACTGTAAAATTTCAATAAATGTTCATTGCATGACCTGGCTACTTTGCTGGCTCTGCCCTCTCCAAAGTTTCCAATGGTTTCTTTATTTAAAATTAAATGATTTCTTTAAAATGCAATCTGTTTTTATGCATAATTGACTTGCTTAATGACAATTTAAATGCAAATTAATTAATGTTAATGCATAAAGTATCGACAACTCTTAATTCCTAAATTCAGTGGCCTTTCCTAGGCCCTCATTCTCTTTAGCCTCCTTCAAGCTAAGGACATTTGTTTATCATTGTTGATCAGCTACCTTTTTAGAGACTCTTGTGGACTTTTGTGATAACTCTCTCTTCCTGTTCTTCTTCTACCTATCTGACTTCTTCTCAGTGTATTTCACTAGCACATCATTTTATCCTGTCCCTTAAACATGGCTGTATGCCAAGGCTTCGTTCTAGGCCATCTTCTCTCCTTACACTCTTTTCCTTAATGATGTCATCAGCATCAATATGTTTAATTGTAATTTCTGTGGAGATTACTCTCAAATCTATATAACCCTCCATGATCTCTCTCTCTCAAGCTCCAGTCACAGGCCACCTTCTATCTGCTAAATATCTTTATCTGGAAGTTCTAGGGGCATCTCAGGTTCAACAGATCCAGAACAGAACTCACCATCTCTAAATCTGCCCCTCTTTCCCACCCCATCTCCATTTCTATCAATGGCACCATCCTTCTCAGTTTCCCAATTTTTGGGTCATCCACTATTCTTCATTCTTCTTCATCTCTATATCCAATCACTTGCCAAGTCTTGTCACTGTTACCTCCGCCATATTGTTCCCATTTATCCCTTTCTCCTCACTAATACAACTAGCACCCTATTTCAGTCTTTTATCATCCCTCAGCTGGACCATTATAATACCCTCCTAACTGATAATTCTGTCTCAAGTCTCACCTTCCCCATCTTCCATCTTTCATGTGGGTGCTGAAATAATCTTCCTAAAACACAGATCTGACCATATCACTCCTTTGCTCATGAACCTTCAATAACCCTCAACTATCTCTAGGATAAAAAAAAATACAAATTCCTTTGTTTGACATTTAAAGCCCTTAACAATCTAGCCCCAGCCTGTATCTCCATACTTATTTCACATCATTTCCCCTTTCATACTCTACATTCCAGTCAAACAAACCCATTTGGCTTTTCCCACACAAGATGGTCTATCCCTTGCCTTTGGACCTTAAGAAGGTTATCCCCCAAGCCTGGAATGTTTTCCCTTCCTCACATTGGCCTCTTGGAAATGCTCACTTCCTTCAAGGCTGAGCCTCAGGGTCTTTTCTTGCAGACTACCCTTTCTGATCTTTCCAGTTGTTAGTACTACTTCCCTCCCACCCCACCCAATATTGTGTATCTATGTTATATTGCCTTATCTGAGGATGGAAACTCCTAGTAGCTGGGTAAGTTCCTTGAGGGCAGGGACCATTTTCTTTTGGTCATTATACCCTCAGCATCTTACATAGGTGCTTATAAATCCTTGGTGAATTAAATTAAATCCTCCCCCACCCCCCATGCTAAACACTTATAGGCACAAATAAAAACAATAATAGCTGGCATATATATGTATGTACACATATACATACACACACACCCATATATAGCACGTATTATGAGTCAGTACAGTACTCTGTCAAGTGCTTCACAAATACTATCTCATCTTCTCCTCATAACAACCCTGAAAGATAGGTGCTGTTATTATCCCCATTTCACAGATGAGCAAACAGAGGTAAAGGGAGAATAAGAAACCTACCCAGCTAGTAAACTTTCTGAGACTCGATTTGAACCTAGGTCTTCTTGACTCCAAGTGGTGGGCTCTACCCAGTGGGCCACCTAGCTGTCCTTACACTATAGATCAGGTAGAAAGATCATACCTTGACCTTTTGCCCATTTAGACCTTTCACCCATTTAATGTGACCTCTCAGCCTTTCTCAAAGATGAAAGACAATCTGGTCAGGGTTTGTTACACTTGTGTGTAGCATGGCGGCTCTTAATGGCCCAACATAGTACAGTAGGTGGGGCACTTATGTTATATTAAAGTGTCAGAAAGAAATGGGTTTGGATCATGCCCCAGATACTTACTGCGTGACCCTGGACATAACATTTAACCTTTCCTGGGGTCAAGCTTCCTCATCCATAAAACAGGGGGTTGGATCCAGTGTCCTCTCAGGTTTCTTCCAGTTCTAGATGGATGATGCTAGGACTTTAAAGTCTAGGATGTTGCAGGATATAAATTCTAATTTGGGGAAAAGTGGCTAATGGGAAACCTCCCAGCTTTCAAATAGATGCCACTATCATTTAAAAGGAAAGTTAGCAGATATACTGCGAGCATTTGTTTCTTAAAGATTAAGAGTTAAAACAGCAGACGAAACCTCCCAAGAACGCTAGCACTGACTTTATTCATTACTTGGTTGCTTGTTCTTGTTGATAATTATTACATTTATGATGACCATTTTTTACTTTAAAACAAGAAAGAAAACCACTTACGCTGGATGTCTCAATAGTCGTTTCCATTTCTACAATGTACAGCAATGCAATGGTGATACGTTTCTGTCTCTACATCTATATTCATTAAACGCTCCTCACCCTCGCTTCCTCTATTAGATTTCAAGTTCCTTGAGGGCAGGGACCATTTTTCACCTTCAATGTGTGAACTAGGAATGCTCAATAAATACTTGTCGCCTTGACTTGTTTAGGATTAAAACAGTCGATCTTCTAGGACTTCAGAAGTTAGCACGCCTACAGTTTCTCATAAAAAATGAACTCACATGTCTCCCCTCTCCCATTACGCTTACTTTTATTCATCTGGCTGTTGCTACCTACATTTTTGCTCCTTTAAAAAGTAGACATTTAAATCTAAACATATGTAACATATAAATATGTATGAAGAAAAGTAAACGTATATATGTGTGTGTATATATACATACACATGCATACAAACATATGTCTGTTTCCTTTTTTTCACCTAGTTCTTGCTACCTATACTTTTGCTTTTTTAAAATGTCTATATATATTATTTTTATATGGTATTACATTTTCCCAATCATATGTCAAGACAATTTTTAACGTTCATTTAAAAATAATTTTGAGCTCCAAATGTTTTTCCCCTCCCTTCTCACTCCCTGCACCCCTCCCTTAGAGGTAAGCAATTTGCTATAGGTTATATATGTGCAATCATGCAAAACATATTTCCATAATAGTCAAGAAAGAAGACAGACCAAAAGAAAAAAAACACAAAAAAATTAAGTGAAAAATAATCTTTGCCATCTGCCTTAAGACTCAATCTGTTCTCTCTCTGGATGTGGACAGCATTTTTCATCATGAGTCCTTTGGAATTGTCTTAGATCATTGGATCCCTCCCTCCCTCCCTCCTTCCCTTCCCCTTCCTTCCTTCCTTCCTTCCTTCCTTCCTTCCTTCCTTCCTTCCTTCCTTCCTTCCTTCCTTCCTCCTTCCTTCCTTCCTCCCTTCCTTCCTTCCTTCCTTCCTTCCTTCCTTCCTTCCTTCCTTCCTTCCTTCTTTCCTTCCTTCCTCCTTTCTTCCTTCCTTCCTTCCTTCCTTCCTTCCTTCCTTCCTTCCTTCCTTCCTCCATCCTTCCTTCCTTCCTTCCTTCCTCCCTCCTTTCCTTCCCTCCTTCCTCCCTTCCTTCCTTCCTTCCTTCCTTCCTTCCTCCCTCCCGTCCTTCCTTCCCTCCGTCCTTCCTTCCCTCCTCCCACTTAACCAGTATCCTAAATGTTATTAAAAGGCAGGGGATTGGGGTTTAGCACAATTTTCTTCCACCTACCCAGATCTTCATGCCTAAACTACATCTGAGTAGCTGAACCTGGGAATTACTTCCTTGGATCTTCCTTCCTCACATATAAGTGTTTATGCATGTGTATACATATGCATGCACACACATGTAGGCATACATACACATACACGTGTGTATATATACATGTATATGTGTGTGAATATATGTGTTTGTATATACACATATATACATACATACATATATACATACACACACACACATATATAAAAATAAAATACAGGGTGTTCCTAAAGTCTGGACACATAGGCAATTGATGGCAATGTGGAGTTATTGCGAGTTCACATGAATCTGGCAAAGCTCATCAACCTTTGCATCACAAATGATGGAAATCCTATTGAAGGTATTATTTATTAATATTCCAATCAAATAAAAATTTCATTCATTTCATTTCTTGAAAATATGCATTTTTGCCTATGTGTCCAGACTTTAGGAACACCCTGAATATATGTGTGTGTGTGTGTCTGTGTATGTGTGTATATATCTATATCTATGTCTATCTATCTATCTATATATCTATCTACATATATATATATATATATATATGTAGAGAGAGAGAGAGAGAGAGAGAGAGAGAGAGAGAGAGAGAGCGCCAAAGTATAGGCAGCCACAACTAGATGAAGAAAAGTAAACATAATTATCTAGCTTAAATCTTAAGTAGGATGTGGACTTTGGGATTCAATTGTTCTGGATGTTAACCTGTCCCATGTTGGTGGTTAATGAAAGAAAGAACTGTTTCTCCTCTTCAGGAGCCAGTACTGGCAGAATAAGATGTAGAAGGGCAAGAAGAAGAGGGGATGGATTGGGAAAGCCAAGTCAGGAAAGTCAGAGCAATTTAGAGCTGCAAGGACACAGAAGGCTCACCTAACCCAGAACTTATTTTTCAGATAGATTCCATTTTAAATCATGTTTCATAGATATTTTCATTTTTTCTATTAAAACAAGGCTTTTGTGCTTATGATTTTTAAGACTACCTAGACAACAGCTTCTCTTGATTTTGTAAACAGGTGAAGATTTATTTCAGCCATCATCCTCACCATAAAAATTCTGTATTGGGGAAATAATTTTTCCACATATTTCCTTTAGTGAATCATTACCAGTAATATCAGGTATTTGATCTCTAGTCAGAGTTAGCAGAGGGTCAATGATCAGAATTGTCTCACAAAGCTATTTTTGTCTCTTTTTACATTAAAGAACAAAGACTGGCTAAATTACACTTTGATGAATCATTGATACTAATTCTCATAAACGGCGCGTCATGTCAGTATGTCAAGAATGAACTCACAGCTAGTTCATAACTTATTAGCTAAGGCTTAAGGGAGTCTCCTGAGATACAGCGAAGTTAAAAGTCTATGTCTATGGTCACCATACTAGTAAGTGGATGAAGTGGGATTTGAACCCAGGTATTTCTGATTGTGGCTCAGAACTCTCTCCAATACGTCAGGTTGTCTAGACTTCCCCAGAAAAGAAAAAAAAACACCTCATATGTTAACTTATCCAAATGTGGTATTATGTTGATTTTGATCTCACAACTCTAACTTCTAACATAGAACCTGCCATATGGTAAATGCCTGAGTTTGGCCCATAGCATCTTATAAGTAAATCACAAACTATTTTTTTTCTTAGTGCTAACATATATTTTAAATGTATTTTGAGGCCTGGAGTCAAGAAGACCTTAGTTCAAACCTGGCCTCAGACGTTTACTAGCTGTGCGACTCTAGGCAACTCACTTACCTTCTGACTGTCTCAATTTCCTTAACTGTAAAATTGGGATAATAATAGCACCCACTTCTGAGGATCAAATGAAATAATATTTGTAAGATGTTTAGAGCCGTGCCTAGCACATAGCAGGCACTTAATAAAACCAACCTTCCTTCCTCCCTCTCTCTCTCCCTCTCTCCTTTCCTTCCTTCCTTCCTTCCTTCCTTCCTTCCTTCCTTCCTTCCTTCCTTCCTTTCTTCCTTCCTTCCTTCCTTCCTCCCTCCATTCCTTCCTCTCTCCCTCCCTCCCTCCCTTCCTCCTTCCTTCCCACTTAACCAGTCTCCTAAATGTTTTTAAAAGGCAGGGGATTGGGGTTTGGCACAATTTTCTTACACATAGCCAGATCTCCGTGCCTAAACTATATTTGAGTGGCTGAACCTGGGAATTACTTCCTGTTAACTCTGAATGTACTTTATATTTATTTATCTGTGTTCACGTTATTTACCCTAATAGAATGTAAGGTCTTTGAGAAAAGGGACTGTTTTGTTTTTGTCTCTGTACAGGAGTCCCTAGTATAGGTCGGACACCAAAAAGGTACTTGAAAATGCTTGATGAATGAATGGATGAATGCATTAATGAATGAAGAGCAACCCAGGGGCTTGAAACAGCTAGCTGTAAGGTCCAGCTGAAAATTCTGTCTCTATGGGTACAGCATTCTATTTGGGAAGAAATCAAATTTTTTTTAATTTTTCCTAATATGGATATCAATTTCTTTTCAGAGAAACTGGACTGCTTTGTGAGATACTTCTGGGGAAAGGTATTTTCCAAGCCAGCCTGGGAATTCATAATGAAGGGCAAGATCCTAGAGAAGCAGGCAAAGGAGAAAGCAAGTCAGGGGCATACATCTAACATCATATCACTCCTCTGCTCAAGAACCTTGCATGGCTCTCATAGGCTGTGCTTAAATTAAATTCACACCCCACAGTTTGGCATTCAAAGTCTTCCTTAATCTGATGGCCATGCTACCTTTTCAACCTCAAGAGCATCCTTTAGCATCAACCATGTTTGCTCTTGGGTCTTCTTACACTTTAAAAGGCAATCCGTGAACTCATAGCCCTATATGCTATTCCTTCCTTTTGAATAGATAAGTAGAACAAGAGTCATCAGGGTTATCAGAGGCCATCTATATCAAGCCCTTCACTTAGCAGAAGAGGAAACAACCTCAGTGAGGCCAAGTGACTAACCCAACTTTCACACTTAAAAGAGGCTTTCTTTTTTTAGAAAAGATCTATAATCAGAGGCATGCTGGAGGCAGCTCATACTGGCTCATGAGAGCTGATGGTTAAATTTTCAGTGCGGGCATTTTTACTCCAGAAACTGGCAAATGCGTTAAACCAGGGTACAAATGATTGATGTGTTGATAGTCTAGACTTAAGAAAGGGGTGCAGAAAATGTAAATACCACATATTAAATGTAAAAGTGTGTCATGAGAACATTGTTTTTTGGAGAGCCAGATGTTAAACATATGTCAGCACTGTTTATATTAGTATAAATCCCTGGATAGATAGATAATAATAACATGGAAGATTATTAAAAACACTCTGAACAGTCCAGATTATATTTAAGTAAAATGTCTATACAGAATACTTATTAATCATCAAAATAACTTAATTAGTTTAATTAGCTATAATATTCTAATATGTCATTAAAAAAACACCAAGGAGACTGACTGCCAGCCACCGATTTCCCCCTTATTAGTGATAAGACACGTCACTGTGTGTCCACTAAGGAGAGATCTTTTGTCTAGTAATTACAGCATAATACAATTCAGAGCAGAGAGAAACCTTGAAGAGCACTTAGGCCAATCCTTTCATTTTAGGAATAAAGAAACAGATTTTCAGGGGCTCAATTACTTGCCCAAGGTCACATGAAGGAGTGTGTCGAAGTCCGGATTCTAACCCGTGCCTTTGGACTCTAAATTCAATGTTTCCACTATCCCATTAGAGGAGGGAATATTTGTAACTGAGTTTTAAAACTTTAAAAGTATATGCTTTTAGAAAATAAAAAACCTATAATTTTTATTAAATTGTAAAATTGGCATAAATAATGATTCTAAGGAAATAATTTATCAAAATTTTGACAACCCTATAAAGTCCTGGAAAGATATTTATTTTTAAACAGCAGGGTAAAATCATTCATACTGTTTTCATGAGTCTCACATCTAGATGAGTGTAATGGTCTGTTATACTCTCCATGCTGGCCCATCCGCCATCGTCACCCTGATTTTCTGAAGCACTGTCTTCCCCCCATTCCTATACAAGTGCTACCATGAGCATCTTGGATGTAGAGTTCATGTTATATCCAATCTTTGGATTCTTCTTCCCCAATACTCAGCATAGTGTTCTGCACATAATTGGTGACTGATAAACAGTGGCGGAATCTAAATTTGCACAGTCTCATGTCTAACCTTTCTCTAGGGTCATCTCTTCTGCCCTGACCAATAAATCTTGTTTTCTGAAGGTTTTAGATGATAATTTCCCAGTCTGGGATATTTCTGAAGTATATTGCCAATTGTTATTATACTTTAAGTGAATAATCATCTTTAAAATCTCACAAAAATTAAAAGGTGATATTTGAAGCATAAAAGCCTGAACAAAATATGGTAGGTAGATGAATGGCATGGAATAGAATTGTGCCATAATAAATAATGAATAGGAGTGTTTCAGAGAAACATAGGAAGACCTTTATTAACTGATGCAGAGAGGAGTGAGCAGAACCAGAATGACAATTTATACAATACCAACATTGTTAAAACAAACAACTCTGAAAGACCAAAGAACTCCAATCAAAACAGTTACGAACCACAGCACTGATGATGAAGAATACCACTCCCCATGTCTTGAGGGATAGGAGATGGACCAAATATGCAAAATGAGACATGTGTTTTTGGAACCTGGCCAAAGCAGGAATTTATTTTGCCTGTCTATGCATACTTATTACTGGGGTTAGGTTTTGTTTTCTAGTTGGAAAGGGAAAGAAAATGAGTGATTCTTTAAAAATCTAATTAAAAAAACTATATGTCATCCCTGCTGATAGACCCAGGTCTAATGCATTGAGAGCCCTAAAGAAAAATTACACTGCTTAGCTGAATCCATCATTTTTGTACTGGAGAAATAAGATTGATAAGATCAATGAAGGCAGCCTTGAAGGGAAAAAGAACTGGCTCAAAAGGCAACATACTGGAGCAACTCGGTGGTACAGTGGATAGAGCACTGGCTCTGGAGTCAGGAGGACCTGAGTGCAAATCCAACCTCAGACACTACTAGCCATGTGACCCTGAGCAAGTCACTTAACCCCAATTGCATCCAAAAAAAAAAATAAAAAAAGAAAACATACAGCATGAGGAGAGTAAGAATGGAAATACAGATAATTATATTAAAGCTACCTTTGTGATTATGGCTGGGCATGGAAGTTTTAAGAAGTAATAATGCCGCTCACTCAGCATTATATCATGTAGGTTTTTCCAGGTTATTATGAAGTCTGTATCTTCCCCATTTCTTATAGCACAGCAGTATTCCATTACCTTCATATACCACAACTTGTTCTGCCATTCCCCAATTGATGGGCATCCCCATGATTTCTAATTCTTTGCTACTACAAAAAGAGCCACTATAAATATTTTTGTACATATGGGTCCTTTTCCCACTTGTGTGATCTCTTTGGGATACAACCCTAGAAGTGGTATTGCTGGGTCAAAGGGTGTGCACAGTTTTATATCCTTTGGACATAGTTCCAAATTTCTCTCCAGAATAGCTGGATCAGTTCACAACTCCACCAACAATGTAACAGTGTTCCAATTTTCCCGTATCCTCTCCAGCATTTATCATTTTCCTGTTTTGTCATGTTAGCCAATCTGACAGGAGAGATGTGGTACCTAAGAGTTGTCTTGATTTGCATTTCTCTAATCAGCATTATACACAACCACAGATATACTGATTCTGTGATGACTAACCTTGATAGATTTCTCTCTTCTCAGCAATACAATGTTCAAAAACAACTCCAAAGGACTCATGATGGAGAGAGCTGTCTACATCCAGACAAAGAACAAGTCTGAATGCAGATTGAGGCAAACTGTTTGCTCTCCTTTTTTTTTCTTTTTTTGTTTGTTTCTTCTTTATCATGATTCATTCCATTGGTCATAATTCTTTTTTACAACTTGACTATTATGTGAATAAGTTTAATGCAAAGGTGTATGTAGAAGATATATAGGATTACATGCCATCTGGGAGAGGAGTGGGGAGGGGGAGGAAGAAAATCTGAACTCAAAATCATGCAGAACTGAGTGTTGTAAATTAAAAATAAAATGTCTTAATTAAAAAAAAAAGAAATAATAGTACCCAAGGGGTAAATTCAGTCTTGTGATTGATTTCTAGAAGATACATAATTATATGTTATTTCTACAAAGTAATATTCATATCACTTTAGAGAAGAGGTGAAATTAGAATTGTGGCATTTAGGGCAAATTCAGTTGTGGGGACAATGCAAAAGACTGTTCATCTTAAGTGGGTGTAGTCATGTTGGGCAAACCCTGAGGATGGGGAAGGGATATAGCTGGTAGGGCAGGACCTTTCAATGGGAAGTGAATCCTGGGAGATGGGCGGAAGCCATGAGATAGGCAGAAAGCACTCTTTCCTTAATGATAGCCCCCTTTGGCCCCACTCATGCTATTATTCCTTTTCATTCATGCCTCACTTAAAGGAGTCCAGAGCCCTTTCCCCATTAACAGCGATATTATCACCTCCTCCTCCTGTTTTGCTAGCTCCCTCCTTGCTACTACTTCATGGCCCCCCAAGCACGGGGAGCAGGGCGATCATCTTGATTCTAGGGATGGCTCTGTTTACAGACTCTCCAGATCTTACTCACCATTTTCCTCATAGAGAAGACCCATGTGTGAGTAGGCTTCCGCTTCCTTTCTCCCACCATCGGCCTTGATCATTTTAGCAATATTAAAGCATCGTTCATAAAAGTAATTCCTCAACCACTTGTCATCTGGGTTGTTGAAGTAACAGGCCAAAGCATATAGGTTATTGTACATTTCTTCATAGTGATCTTAAAATGGACAGAAAACAAACATAAATAAACTCCATTATTAATACATAACAACAGAATAACTTGTAAACATCTGTTTAACAGCTAATTTAATATCCCCTCCAAATGACAAACTTAAGTAGTGACTTTTAGTGCCTGTTTTCAAAAAGGTTAAGAAATTTTCCAAATAGGAATGAATAAATGTGAGGTGGCATGACATATTAGATAGAAAGCTGGCCTCAGAATATAGGAAACCTAGGTTCAAATCTTACTTCTCATATATACTAGTGCACTGTGACTTTGGGCAAGTCATTTAACCTCTCTGTGTCTAGAGCAGCTAGGTGGCACCATAATGCACAGAGCACTGGGCTTGGAACCAGGAAGATTCATCTTTCTGAGTTCAAATCTGCCCTCAGACACTTGCTAGCTGTGTGACCCTGGGCAAGTCACTTAACCCTGTTTGCCTCAGTTTCCTTACCTGTAAAATAAGCTGGAGAAGAAAATGGTAAACCCCTCCAGTATCGTTGCCAAGAAAACCCCAGAAGGGGTCACAAAGACAAAAATGAAACAACAAAACAAGTGCCCAGACCAATTAACTTTCTAAAACTAAAAGTTATATATAGGTTGCTGATCTGCATTTATAGAAGAAATTTTCACATTGGGAGTTAATTATACGAATGAAATTACAATCCCCCTAATGTACACAGACATCTCTGTGCACATGGCTAGCATTCATACAGTGTCCCAAGAGTCTTTAAGCTGAAGCTTAACACTGCAATGAGACTTTTGGGATATCCTGTGTAACATTTTAAGGTTTGCAAAATGCTTTATATATGTTATTTTATTTTATGCTTACAACAACCCTGCGAAGTAGGTGCTATTATCATCCTAATTTTACAGATGAGGAAACTGAGGCAAAGAGAAGTTAAGTGACTTGCCCAAGGTCACATAGCTAGCAAGTGCCTGAAGCAGGATTTGAACTCAGGTATTCCTGATTACAAATCCTGTACCAGCTCTATTGGTCTCTATTAGATACAACAGGAAACAAAGTAATATTGTATCACGAATTAAAATTTCCATAAGATGACTTGACAAGTTTTACATATTGAATGAATTTCTTTTGTTAGTAAATGTTAAAAGGTACTAGCTATTCTGGAAAGCAATTTAGAACTATGCCTCTCAAATTGGTAAACTGTGAATACCCTTTGACCCAGTAATACCCAAAGAGATCAAAGAAAGAAGAAAAAGAATCATGTGCGCAAAAATATTTATGGGAAACGGAGGGGTGCCCATCTGCTAGGGAATAGCTGATTGAACTGTGGCATATGAATATGATACAATACTAATATGCCATAAGAAATAACAAAATACATGGTTTAAAAAAACTAGCAAGACTTGCATGAACTGATGCTGAGTAAAGTGAGTCAAGCAAGGAGAAAGATTTATATGATAACAACATAGTAAACACAAATGACTTTGAAAGACTTGAGAATCAACACAAGGGTCAACCATTATTCCAGAGAATGGAGGAGGAAACATGCTGTCTACACAACCATCTCCTGGCAGAGGTGATGGGCTAATGATGCAGGTCGAAATATGCATTTGTGGACATGGCCACCAGTGTAGGATTTTGTTTTTCTTGACTATGCATATTTGTTACAAGGTTTTTTCTTTTCCCTTTTTCTTTTTTTTTCATTTGGGGAGAGACAAAGGTGGGAGGGAGAAAAATACATGTTAATTGAAATTTTTAAAAAAGAATACTCCTTACCCCTTCCCAATTAAAAAGGTTACTAATGATAAAAATGAAATGACTTTAAGGTGGACAATGCAGAGGATGAATACCATGCCTAATATCAGTAGCCAATAAACACACTGAAGGACCCAAAAAAAGAGCCAAATCACTAAGGGAATACATTTTATCCAACAAACTAAAACAAAATGACCTATTAAAAACCACAGCGTTAACACCTAAGCACCTGGGTGAGGCATAGAATAGGACACTCTCATCCAGTAATGCTTTCCATCCCTTGGGAAGTAAGTAGCCTGATACATTATCATTTGCCCCCCCGCCCTGACCCTTTTTCTGATGGAGGCCTGAAAAGTGTTTATAGGTTTCAGAGAAAGCAATGTTTCTCAACCATGACATGAGGATGATGCATATGAAGAAAGTAGAGAGGAAATTGAAATACATAAGTCTTCTCTTCAAACCCTCTCCCTTTCCCCACACCACACCCCCCCCCCACCAGGGAAAAATCTTTTGCTTCTAAAAGCAAGAGGAAACAAAAGGATGGTTAGGTTGACCTAAGAAAGCAATATATTCAACATCTCCAACTATTAATGATGTGGCTTTTTCAAATTAATTTTTTTTTCAATTAACAAGCATTTATTTTCCTTCTCTCTCAATATCCCTCCTCTACCATGGAAAAGAAATAAAACTTATAAAAATATGCATAGTCAAGCAAAACAAATTCCAACATTCATCATATCCCAAAATGTTATGTCTCATTCTGTATCTTGAATCCAAAAATGTTTTTCTTTTTTGCAAATGTATTACTCTTTCTTTTTCTCATCTGGAAAATCTTAATCGGCATCCGTGTCTTCTTGTCTCATAGAAAGTATTGCTGACTATGAAATATCATTCACAATTTTCTCCTTTAGGGTAGGCATCAGAGCTTGCATCTCTAAAGGTGAGCTTGTACCTATGGATTGTGAACACGTGACATCGTCTTGTGTTGCCATGATGGGGGTATAGAGGATATCACAGATACAGAGCTGGAAGGGACCACAGAGGCCATCTAGTCTACTGCCTCATTTTAAAGATGAGGAAACTAAAGCATAGAGAGGGTGACAGTCCTAAGATCACACAGGTAGCAATTGTCAGAAGCCCTATACAAAGCAGGTCACAACAGAACTAGATGGTTTAGTGGATAAAGAACTGGGCCTGGAGTCAGTGAGACCTGAGTTCAAATTTGGTCTCAGACATTTACTAGCTGTATGATCCTGGGCAAGTCACTTCACCCTGTTTGCCTCAGTTTCCTCATCTGTAAAATGAGCTGGAGAAGGATATGGCAAACCATTCTAGTATCTCTGCCAAGAAAACCCAAAATGGGGTCACAAAGAGTGGGACGTGACTGACTGAACAACAAAAAACCAGTAATTTTATTCCATTCTTCTGTATGTCCCCTCAACTGTGTGATCACTATCATAAGAGCATATATGGATGTTGGATGACATTGCCAGGGATTTCTTATCATAGCCATAGCTAGTTGGAAGGAAGTTTCCACCACAAAGTTCTGACATTAAAGATTCACTGCCATTTTGGGGGGTGGGGCAGGGAGGGACACTTGAAAAAGCTCATATTTATTCTTCAGGGCATAAACATGATTCTCACTAGGTCCCAATCAGAAAGGCTGTTCCAGTGCTAATACTCTGTAGTTCTTGAGAAAAACTGATTTTCTTTGAAAGATGCAGAATGATGCCCTAAACCTGGCTGCAAGGTAATTTAAGAGCCTTGTGGAATGAGGCAGTGGTACTAAGCTCTCAACAAAGATAAGGTTATCTGACAGCTTTTGAATATTAAAGGGACTTGCAAACTTCATTATTAAAGTGACCCAGGTCTCCAGGGTTCCAAAGGAAATTTTTAAAACCAAAATAGTTATTCTGTTACATATAAGCAAAACCTTGAAGTTTCATGAGGTGATAAATTCTCATCTCAAATAGACCCTTAAAAGTTTGAAAATAATCCCCTCCCACTCATTTACCCCCAAAATGATTTCCCATTTCAGCAATGACTGATAAGGAGGGCTACTGATATTTTCTAATCTCACTTTGTAAAGATACATAAGTACCTTTATACTCCTTTAGCCCAAGTGAGTAGTGGGGACTGGCCAGAGCAGCCAGAGTGGGTTATTTGCAATTAATCCATTTATTTTAAAACCTATTGAGTCTTACTCTCTTTTTCTGTCTCAATCTCTCTGTCTTTCT
The DNA here is from genome assembly GCF_011100635.1 of Trichosurus vulpecula. Classification (NCBI taxonomy): domain Eukaryota; kingdom Metazoa; phylum Chordata; class Mammalia; order Diprotodontia; family Phalangeridae; genus Trichosurus; species Trichosurus vulpecula. The sequence continues at coordinate 107,680,592 of NC_050578.1, read as the reverse complement.
CTGTCTCTGTTTCTGTCACTCAGTCTCCATCTCTTTCTTTTTCACTCTTTATCTCCCCTCTCTCTCCAGATTGACACAATGCATACAATAGGTATTTAATAAACACATGTTGACTGATTCACCGCTTATAACACATACCTGGAGGACATGAGCAAAGTGTTTTAAACAGAACAAATGGACATTTAATAAGTGTTTTTTCAACTGGATATTCTAGTTACACAACTGTTGTTTTTGTTGTTCAGTTGTTTCAGCTGTGCCCAATTCTTTGTGACCCTATCTGAAATTTTCTTAGCAAAGATACTGGAGTGGTTTGCCATTTCCTTCTCCAGCTCATTTTACACTTGAGGAAACTGAGGCAAATGGAGTCAAGTGACTTTATCTAGGGTCATACAGCTAGTAAGTGTCTGAGGCCAGATTTGAACTCAGAAAGATGAGTCTTCCTGACCCCAGTCTGGGCAATCTTGGCCACTTAGCTGTCCCAATCATATAACTGTAGAATCCTAAAGCAAAACTCTAACAAGCCAGAAAACAGCCATAATAACAGACGGTCACAATGATATCATTCTCTTGTCTGGTTATGATAGGAGTTTTGTATATTCCACAGAGAGATGCATCCTCCTTCTCTTCTTCCTCTTCCTCATCTCTTGTGGTTTCATATGTAAAAGGCCTTCCCTGTGAAGAAACACCTACTAATGCAGATTAATATAATGCAATTTATGGTATTAGAGAATGGCCTGACAAGCTGAAAAGTTTAGTGACTTTGCCAGGGTCATACAGGCAGTATGCCATCAGAAGAAGGACTGGAACCCAGACTTCCTGACTCTGAGGTTAGCTCTGTAGTCACTATATCATGCATTCTGCCTCGTGTGTGTATATGTATGTGTGTGTGCGTGCATATATATATGCATATATATATAAACACACATGCATACATACATACATAGATATTATATAAAAATCAGTGAAAGTATCAGGAAAAAAGAACCTGTCCTGCAGAATTTGTGATGTGCGCCAGAGAGATTCACAAAGGGCTTCTACTTAAAGTGAATCACAACTTCTTCTGGTTATGTTGACTATTCATAACTATCAGGTTTAAATATACCCCCCAAAATCTAAGGAACAAAAGTAAAAGCAGCCTACCAAAAAGAAATTCCATCAAGAAATAAACCCAGTTGGGTCAAAATCAATAACTGGGTTACAAAGGAAGGAAAATGATGATTGAGCACATAATTAAGGTATAGTCTAAACCATCGATGTTTTGAAAGGTTATAGGGAAATCTCAAGGCACCGTCAATTTCTTCCCTGGTTCCTAATGATGTCACCAGGACCCCTGATGGTATACTGACCACCTGGTAATCCTCTTCCTCTTCCTCTCCTCTCCTCCCCTCTCCTCTCCTCTTTCTTTTCCTCTGTTCTCTCCTTCTGCCTCCCCTCTCCCTCTTCTCCCTCCCCGACCCTTTCTCTCCCTTCTTCCCTCTCCCTACCCCCTCTCTCTCCTTCCCTCCTTCTCTCCCTCCCTTACACTATAAAGCCAGTTGACTGAGGAAGAGATGTGCTAAGTTGCCTTAATGTTTCTGGTCCCTCTATGAAACAATGCAGAATTTCCCCTCAGGCACTGGCTCAAAGCCACTCCTGCAGAGGCTCTAGCTCCCCAGGATGCCTCTGCTCACCTGTGAGCTCAGCATCCTCAGCCTTGGTCAGGAAGTAGTACAGTTGGTCCAGTTTTTCAGGCAGCTCCTCCAGGGGAGTCTGCATCCAGAAGATCGACCGAATCCCTCCGGCTTCCCTCAAGGCGTGCCACTTCTTGAGGAGGGCGAAGAGCTCACAGAAAGATTTATGATGGCCATGTTGTAGCATGTCTATACAAATGTTCTTCTTGTATGAATTCCGGTAGCTGGGGAATGAGAATCAGGACATTCAAAGGCTCATTTTAATTCTGCAGATCTGCACAACATTGTTAGCCTCGAGTAATTAAAGGTTGAATTGTGCTACTTTGGGGGGTGGAGGTGGGAAGAGACTGGAAATGATCAAAAGATATGGAGACCTTGGCCTCTCACACATGTAGTTTAAGGGAAACCATTTCACGCAAGATGTCAGGAGCTCGGGCAACTCAGTTATTTTTGAGGTCAGAAGATCTACTTGATGGATGCAAATCTCCCCAATTACTGTACACTGGGAAATAAAATGCTTCAAAGTATTTCTAAAACATTGGTTATTTGCGTGCTTTCTAGTGCTCTTCAATTACATGGTGCAGTGGTTAGAGGGTCAGTCTCCCGGACAGGAAGAACAGGGTTCTTACACACACCAGCTGTGATTCTGGATAAGTTCTTTACATTGCCAGTGCTCTACTAAGACTGTAAGTTGCCAGGCATCTGCTAATTTACATTGGTAGAGGAGGGTTCCTGATCCAGACCAGACTTGTGATTTGGCTTCTATAAGAATTGCTTCTGGCAGTCAAACCACAGGTTGTCCCCTCTTCCCCCCAAAAGAATATATTTTTGAAGATCGTGTTATCTTAGGATCATGGGTTTAAAAGTGGAAAGGGACTTAGAACTTTTTTTTTCTTCTGTATGATAATTCACGTCCCCAGTACATAAAAAATATTGGTTCAAAGGGTATACCATACACACACACACACACACACACACACACACACACACGCGCGCGCGCGCAGCACTCATTTATATAGTTTAATGACTCCTGTTATGAACTACTAGATGAACTACCTCCAAAAAGTGAGCAGAGGAAAAATGACACATCGGGGCAAAGTCAGACAATGCATGTTAGGTACATTAGAAAGCCTGTGAGGACGTTCAGTTTTTAAATGTAAAAAATATGAGAGTTACAAGAAACACCATTGCTGCATATTATTTTGCCAGGGTCCTTTTCCTGTTTTCATTTGGGATTAAAGTAATGATGTGACAGTTTCATAATTGACATAATTTGAAAAACAAATTATACATTCAGAAAGATATTGTGATGAATTAGTATAAAATTATTCCACTAAAATATTATATTCACAATGCATAAAAGGATTAATTTATTATATAATTTTCAAAAGATAATATTATATAGCTGGATTTCAATTTCCCTCAAGTCATTATTTATGAGAAGCAACTGAATATTTAGATTAACTGACATAATACTGGTCTTCATTGTTACTGTTCTCTGTCTTCCATGAAAGACAATTCTCCGAAATACTTTAACTAATTACATTTACTTTTTTGGCCTTCATCGCTTACAAAATGCTTCATCACTTAAAGAATTACCAGTATTTATAATTAATTTTCAACTAAATAGGTAGTGATAAGCTACATGGAGCTCCAAAAGCCAAAATTAAACTTAATTAATCCATGGCAACTTCATGCACAATTAATGAGAGAAAAATCAGGCCAGAAATCATTTAAATAAATTTAAGCAATGAAGTTAATATACTTATATAATATGTTATTACATTATAACCAATTATTGTTACATATTACAATAGAATATATGCAATAACATTACCAATGATATACAGTAATAAATATTTCATGTCATTAGTTTTATATTATATTACCTATAGTATATTATTTTATATTATCTATATTTATATTATATTATCTACATTGTCTATATTATTATATTTATATGTATATATATTAATACATGATAATAATATACTACTATGTCATACAATTGCTATATTATGATATACAGTGGCATATTACTATGTATTATTATAAATATCATTGTATATTATTAGTATATGTTATTAGTAGTATATATTAGTAATATATCACTATAATATAAATAATTACATTAGTATGATTAATTTATTATATTAGCAACATCATTATATAACATAGCATATTATATTTTGATATCAAACAGATATTTTCATTATACTGTACAAATATTTACTTTATTAAATGTGTCAAAATCAACATAGTTATTTTTATTTCAACTCAAGATCAAATCTATACCCTGGATATTAAAACCAAAGTAGTAATAGGAAAAAAAAAACCCTGAAAGACTATAAACAACTATTCCAAAACTATGTCATACACAATAGAACGTAAGGCAGATGTTATTCTTATTTCTCACTCGTCACGAGACGGTTCCACCGTAATTATGAAAGTAGCAAGTAATTTAGATTTTGAAAGGAAACACAAACGACTTTCTAACCATCAAACCGGCAAATACATAAATGTTTTAAAACTTAATACTGGCAGTTACAATGAATCAGATTTTTAAAAAGCACATGTTGCTGGCAGAATTGCAAACTGATAGAAACTTTTTGGAAGTGAAGGTGGTGATATGCAAGAGTCATAAACAATAATAATTTTCTTTTACCCATTAATCTCATCATTAAAGATATATCCTAATCTGTTGTTAAAAATATATAATAGCATTATTTATAATATAGAATATGGTATGGAAATATATAATAGCATTATTTATAATATGGAATATAGTATGGTGACAATCTAAATGTTCTATTGTTGGAGAATGGCTGATAAAACTATAGTGTATCCTAAATAAAAATAAGATTAAAAAGAGGAATATAAAGAAATTACTTAAAGTGAAAAAACAGGGCCACATCTATACCCATTCCCACTACACAGAAAGGATTGTTCTAAAATCCCACCTTCTACAAGAAGATTGTCCCAACCCCTCTTAATTCTAGTACCAGCTCTATGTTAATTATTTATTATTTATTCTGTACATAGCTTATTTGTACATTATTTGTTTGCTTGTTGTCTCTCCCCTCCCCACATTAGACTGTAAGCTTCTTGAGGGCAGAAACTGTCTTTTGCCTCTTTATGCCTCCTCAGCACTTAACACATGTGTTGCCTGATTACATAGTAGGTACTTAATAGATACTTATTGACAGACTGACTATACCTAAATACATAAAAAAGAATGGGCAAACAGAATACAAAAGGGGGCCCAGGATAACTAATAAGCTATTACAGATACGTTCAATGTAGAAATTAATTTTCAAATGCAAGTGGTTCCAAAGTAAATCATATGAGATGTTTGTAAAAAAGCACTTAGCACAGTGTCTAGACCTTAGTGGATGCTACATAAAGGATTATTCCGTTCCCCCATCATATCTTTAGTAATTTTTGTTAACTAAAGCATAATGTATTATTTTAAAAATGAGAACAATAAAACAAAAGGAACACAAACAGAACAAGCTGCCAAAAAACCCTTAAATTCTAAAAACAAAACAAAACATAACTTAAATTCTACTGAATCTGCCACAAATTAACCATTTACTTTGGGCGAATCATCTTATCTTTCTAAGCCTCAGTTTGTTCATCTGTAAAACGAGATTTTAAAGATCCCTTCTGGCTAAGGGTTTATGAACCATTAATAATGCTTGTTTTTTTAATACTTGAAAAAAAATTCTGGGCAGAATTATATTCTGAGCAAAGGCTGCATTTTGGAAATGTCCACACAGCATACATAGTACACATACATATACGTACACACATATATAGACATATTTGTATGTATGTAGATATGCATGTGTTCTCTTTTCCTTCATGTACTCCCCTGTTAAAAAGCCACCCATGTGGATCTGTTTGCGAGAAAGAACAATTAGTAATTCATTAAGCAGGATGTTCTTCTAGATCTATAGTTGAACCAAACCAGGTCACCATTTGTTTTCTTTTTTTTTCTGTTGGGCAGATTGACTTTACTAGCCAAAGGCAGGCCTGGCACCTTAGGTGTTCTTGGGTGGGCGGGTTCGCTTCTTCTTCACCACCACTGGCTTCTGGCTTCGAAGGATGGCTCTGGCCCGGCGTAGAGCGGCCATGCGGAGATCTTTCCGGTATTTATTCTTGCGGATGGTGTGCCGGACGCTGTTGAGTGTGGCCCGGGCATTTTTGTTGATTGTGGTCCTCGTGTAGGAAGTGGCAGGCTTCCACTGCACTGACCTGCTCTCCGCTTCAGCACCACCACGATGCCCACCGTCTTCTGGTGGATCAGCCCCTTGTAGCGGAACGAGTTTTGGGCCTTGAGATGGTTGGGCTCGGTGCTGTACGTCTGCTTGCTGCGCTTGACGAGGAAGCTGGAGCAGTTCCGAAGGACCATCCACTGCAGGTGGGCCGACATGGTCGGGGCTGCACTCGCTGTGGCTCCCGGAGACGGAAAGGGCCACCATTTGTTTTCAATAAAGTGTTCCGCCTTGGTTGAAGACATCAAGACTCTCAGTAAATAAAAAAAAATGTGTTTTAATTTCTCCAGGCACAATAGCGATCCACACATGTTACATTTCAGAGTAGTGATCTAGGCCCTATCAATCTTTTTACCTATTGGGATCTGTGATGTATCCATAGGTTCTTAAGCTAAAGAATAAATATCATTAGTAACAAATACAAAGAAAACCTTAATTCATTGATTTGTTCATCATTCCTCCCTGCTTGAACGCTAGTTTCCTTCTTCTTTGTTAAATAAATTCTAATCTTTTATCTTTTTTTAAAGGATAAAAACAAAATCATGTTTCAATAGAAGATAATGTAGGTATCCGAAGATGGCTTTATATTCTTGCTCTTGGTGAAGTGAAGTGAAAATAAGAATTTTGGTGAATAATTATTATGGAAATTGTGAGAGAGGTAAGAGCATATTAGATTTTTGGATTCAGATGACCTGGGTTTAAATCCCACACTCTCCTACTAACTACCTGTGTGACCCAAGCCAAGTCATTTTCCTTCTGTGGGCCTCAGTTTCCTCATCTATGAAATGAGGTGTTGGACAAGATGATTTCTTACGTCCCTCCTGCTCTAAATCTTCATATTTAATTCAAACTTAATTTGTACTATTAGTACAATGCTTTATTTATAATTTTTCATGTTATTATGAACTTATTTTGAGATTATTATAATTCTTATAAACTCTTCTTTTGAAAATCAAAAAAAACCTCATGAAACAAAAAAAACCCAAACCTTTTAAAAAAAGTGAACCTGCCCTATGGAAGTAAAATTTGACAGAAGTTGTAACTTCATGAAGAGGGTGAGAGTACTGAGAAATTTAGTCTCAAAACCCAACACAGGGCCTACTCATCTATGCTACTGAAGATGCCTCAGGCTATATTGGGATAAGGAGCCAGCATCTTATAAAAGAATTTAGGTGATTCAAGATTGCATAGACTTAAGTGGTCGGGTGCTATATGATCAAATTTATTTTGAGGTATTGTTCAGAAACTACTCTATACAAACATTTTGAACTTACATCCCAGTGTCAGTCACCAAAGATATGGGAGAGCAAAGAAGCCTGAGGCTAACATGTGAAGCAAAAGTACACCATTTGGTAGAATTTGAATTGGCCAGCACTCCGATGTTAGAAGCTCCTGGAAAACGTAATTCATTGCTAGGCAGCCATGCAAACTATTAATCATTGGGCGTTTGGTCTTAACAACAACACAAATATTTAAAACAAGCCTCTTCCCTTTTTTGTACTGAACTGTGAAAATACTTTTTAAAAAATTACAAAATAGGAACTAAATTTAAATAATCTTCCTAAGCAATAAAATTATAATGTTATGATCATATAGGTTTTCTTCTTGAGATTCTTTAATTACAAAATCACTGATTTATATACATCTATGTTGGACTCTATTTTTCTTCAAGGCTACTAATTATGGACAAGAAAGGTTTAGAGGCATTCTATGACGCTGTGGCCCCCATACCCTTCCTCCTGGGAGGGAGAAGAATTGGAAACCAGGAGCGTGTGCAGAAAATAAGTTAAATGATGTGATTCTATTCTAAGAGCCCATAGTCAGGAGTTTATAGCCTAAAACAATGTAGGAAAAAGCAAACACATAAAAGAATATACAGAAAAAAACCTTACAAATGTTGAAAAAGATAACCAATAACCAATTCAACAAATCAAATATATATTGTAGGTTATGTATTATGGCAGAAATGGTTTTTGCTTGTGTGGAGAAAAATCCTTGGCCAGCCTTCCAGTCCAGGATCAAGTTAGGAGGTAATAATTGTATACAGAAAAGCATCATGGACAAGGTAGGATTTAAAACAAAATCTATTGATATATTTGGTTTTCTCTCTGCTAAGCCACGTTGTGAGACTCTAGTCTAGACAAACCCTAAGAGTAAATGTAAAGAAAAGTATTAGTAGAGGGAGTTAACTCATTTGGGAAGTTGCTATCCTAATAAAAGCACAGGTTCAATCCCAATCTCTTTCCCTATCACAGACTTAACAGATACTTCACAACAAGCACCCAAGCAACCCCTTAACAAAAAGCTTTCCACAGTTGGAAAAAAAAAGAAACCACAAAACAGAACAAAACACAAAAAACCACCAGCATACCACCCACTGCTGTGGGTTGTTAGTTTATCCATTGTCAACAGAAGGAAGCAATGTGTGCTCTGACAAAATCTAATAGGGACCGCTGTAACTGACCAAAGTTTTGTTGCCTCTCCATGTTGATGTTATTTACATCATTGCAATCTTTATGTATCTTACTCTTCCAGCTCTCTTGCTTCAGCTTGTAATAGGTCATAGGCATCCTCATATTTATCTGAATTTTCCATTTTTTTAAACAATGCAATAAAAAAGGGAGGATTTCAAGGACTAGCTTTCATTATTCAAGGAGTCTCTGAAATCACAAGACTTTCATGAAGTCTCTCTAACCTTGCTAAAAAAATTTTTTTTAAGTCTTAATTTAAGGTTCGGTTACAGTTCACAATGAGTAGTAATATAAACATGAAAACAGGTATATAGAGTGAAGGATCATCTAAGAGATTGTAAGCCACAACTTAATTTCTCAGTTGGAGATCCATGTAGAATACACCCAAAGGACACATACTCAGTTATTCAAATGCTGTTTGTTCGTGATATTATTCTTTACAAGGGAAGCTACGAATATTGGTTTGATAAGAACTTCATTCTTGGCTATACTATTTCAAAGGCAACATGATTAAATGCTGTACCTTAACATGGGAAGCATAAAATTATACTTTAACTGACAAAGTTGCCCTGAAAAGATAGTGAATACCTAATTGTGAGTCATGATAATAGTTTTATTCCATTATGTTAATATTTATAACTCACAAGTGGCTTATCTATGCATGAGTTATAACTGTCTTACATTCATATTGTAGGAATAAATGTTATTAGAGTCACCTAAGGGATAATTACTTTGACTCTTAAATTAATACTTAAATAGCTTCAGTTAATATAATTTCTAGGGAAAAGAGTCAGTCAGTCACTATTCTTATCCTCACATACAGTATAATATGGGATGCTGTGTCATTTGTATAGTGAAAAGATAACCACATGAAATCTGGGAGACAAGCATGTAAATAGGAGATTACAAATTTGTGTGGGTGCATGTAAATGTACACATAAGTATGAATATTTTAAGCAAAAACTGAAACAAATGTTTACTTTTCTCTAATCATACAAATATACAGGGAGGAAGAAGTTACAGAATTAATATTTTGATTAATTTTTAAAAGATTTGTTTCAAAAGTAAATAGATCTAAATGAAACATTCTAAAAAAATTATTCTTTATTCTTAAAAAATTACACATTTTTGTTTTTAGCAAAGTATTAGAATCTCTGCAGTGATCATGACTAATGATTGTATTATTCCTGCTTAAGACTATGAGAGTCCCTATGAATCCTCGATTCATTCCAAAATGTAATTTTTTAAAAAAAGTTCCCAAAGAAGAAGTATAGCATTTAATGGAATTGGAAAGCTTAATCAATGAGTTGAAATGGTCTCTGGGGGCATCTACTGGAAATTTAGCAAAACTGCAGTCAGATCATGCAAATCTTAGCACAAATATTATTTTTAATTAATACACAAATACCATGACAAAGCAGTTTATTTAAAGCTGAGTAAACTATTCTACTGGGTCCATTTGTCAGAAAACAAATGTATGCCAATATATTTGGAAGGGACCTTGGCTATTTTGTAATCAAATAAAATTTCATTTTAGGGCACGTTGCTTAAATGGCTAATTTTCTTTCTGTTTTGTTGTTAAATATGTTAAAGATTTTATAAATATGTATATATCTAGTTATAATATGTTAGAAAAATATTTCACATGGTACATATAAAAGATACTTTTAAGACATGATAGGGCCTATAAAAACAAATTGGTTCATCTTACATTTCAATATACCTACTTGTAATAATTTAGCGTATACCCATTGGTTATTTTCAACATTTTGAATTAATTTAAATATTTTAAATATTCTAACTCATACAAACAAACTTCATTGTATTTCAAACATAGTATACCCAGGAAGTGATTAGCATTTCATACAGTATACCTACAACTAACCATTCAGACTGACAATATCTTCAATTTTCCATAAACATTTTTATGGGGATTTCATTGAAGAATAATGAACATATACAGTTCTTGCATCATAGTAGCAAATAATCTAAGTCCTTACATATATAGCAATAACCTCAAATCATAGCTTTTTAAATGAAATGGTAAATAAAATGAAATCATTTTAAGATTAAATAAATAATAAATATTTTAAATTCTTTAAAAATTAGAGAATTTTGTCCTTTATGAAATGCATATGTGCCTTATGTATATACATAAGTAAAAGAGTTTTGGAGATGTAGCCATTAAAATATTAATGTTAAAGACAAAATTATATGTATGCCATTTATTGTAATTTTAATGAAAACTTCACAATAAAGATATTAAAACATTTTATGTTTTAACATTTCTTCTATATGCAATTGATTTTAAAGTTGAGTTTTTATCGTATTTGTTGGCTTATTTTTATTTGTTGTGTTTTGGTAAAACAACATTAAAAATAAAACATAATAATTATTGTCCAAGTGAACAGGATATTCTGAAAATGGCAATATTTTAATAATGAACATGATTTTTCTTTTACATTCTAGTAGAAAGTCTACTCTGAAATCATTTTATTGTAATGATGCTTGTTGTTCCTGTGCTGGATATGACTTACTACCCGAGCTAATTATACCTTGAATCTAGAGCCATAAAAAAGACCAGTGAGTTTTTGAGTTTTACTGAAATACTAGTGCTTGAACATGTATAACTAAGAAATCCAAATCAAGGATATTTATTTTCATCCTTTCATTCATTTATTGACATATTGGTTTATTTTACATTCCAGTACTTATAGAAATCTGGCATGCACTTGGAAATAATTTGCTATCTGTGAAGAATCAAGAGTTTCATTTATAAACAATGAAAGTAAAAAAGCACCATGAGAATTATTTATTAAAATTCTGAATAAGCATATATACAGCAGCTATTAAAATGCAATTTGGAAAAGCAATTTACAAAAGAAGATCTGCCTGCTGTTTCTTCCATGATCCTAACAACAACAACCAAAAGGATGAGGAGTCATATTTCTCTGTATCTATTCAATTTGTGGATTGGATTGTCAATTGTCCCCAAAAGAATGACATTAATATATTCCCCAAGAGGCATGCTCTTCTTCAGCAAAGAATTATACTGCTTTGTGGGAGTCAGAAGACATTAAATAATAGTAACTTGGTATTAGGGCATATGGGATATTTGTTATGATGAAGGACATTATTTCTTATATTCACCATAATATAATATGGTGCATTTTTAAAAATCTGCTTTCAGCCTAGCATAAGTCCTGAGTCACTAACCTGCTCTTTTCAGCATCAACAAGTGTTGATGAACCAACCACCAGGTTCATTGGATTTTGCAATCAGACACCACAGTCTGTAAAAGTCATCCTGAATTTTCCCTATGGCAAACAGTATACTAAATAATGCTATTTGTAATTATTTATTCTTGTAAACCCCATTCAATATCAATGGAAAAGCATTAAATATCATCAATTAGTAATCGACAACCTGTCCATAACAGCAAAAAAATGTCCTTTTTACCAATCAACATCAATGAATTATTAACAGAATATTCACAATGACCCTTCCTGGTTGTTAAGTGACCACATCAATTTTTTTTTTTGGAAAAGGGTTTATTTCATATAATGGATATGACCAGATGCTATTTATTACATAAATAAGAGGAAAAGTTGCCTATAGATGTTTAGAGAAAACCATTGAGTTATAATATAAAGCCCTCTGGGTTGTGTAAGAAGAACTGAACAGATCATCTACTTTAAAAAGATACAAAAATCCAAACAAGCGAAAAAGAAACCAGTACCAAGTACCTATGAACAGTTTCCTGCAGAAATGTTGATTTCTTTCTCTCAGAATGTTTCAAACTGAATGTGCCACATGGAAATGTAGGAAAGCAACCTCATTTAAGAATCCTTTTCAGAGAAAATCCTTCCAAACTGGTGGCACAACATTTACTCCATGTCAAAACATCCTCAGCTGAATTGTACCTTCATGCAAAGATTTTTAATTATTCTTTTCATTCGTGTTCCAAATCCATTCAACCTTAAAACTACTACAAAAACAATTGCAAACTTTGAGAAATTGACTTCAAATTACTTAAATTCTCAGTTACCAATCGATTATCACAAAAACGGGCAAAACACGTCAAGGAGTGGAACTGATAGATTCTGATAGAATTGCTACAAACCAGAGGTAAAGAAAACCAATTCCAAATGAGCTCTACTCAAAGAGGCAAGTACCGAATATTAAGCATATTAGGAAATAGTTATTCCAGCTCACTGGATGCATGTTTCTTAAGTTGTTATTTGTGTGTATGACATATACAGAAATTACTGTGTTTTAAAACATCAATAAAACATCATAAAACAGAAACGCAAAGTAAAAAGTATCAGCCTGGTTGAAGTCCTTGGGGAACCTACTTTAAGAAACAGGTGGCAAAGATTTTTAATTAGCATTTCAATTGTAAATATGTAAATGATGGTTCTAAAATGCAGAAAAACAGTTTGTTATTTTCAGTAAGTAGAACATACAACTCCTACAAAAACCACAGAACAAAGCTATATGTGTGTGTGTGTATGTATATGTGTGTTTATGTATGTGTATACACATATATATACGTATATATGTATATAAATATATATATACATATATATATATAAATTTACACGCATGTATACACACACATATATAACATGCCAATAGCACTGTTAGGATTTACCTGTATGAATAGAATATGTCTCCTCTTTGATAACAGTATTAGTAGAATCTGGTTAACTGTTCACTCAATAGAATTTAATATTCACTACAACTTTGTAAATAAAATTACAATATCCAAAATGAGAATACCACTTCGTGAAGAACAACGTACATTTAAAAAAATGTATAGTTTTATTTCATCTCCATCCACATGAATAGAACTAATTGCCAAATTTTCATGTAGCAATCTAAATTAAAGCTTTCATTTGGAAATAAATCTGTAGACTATAAAGACGAAAACTTAGTAAAAACAACAAGCAACATTAAAAAGAAAACTTCGGCTCGCTGTGTTCCTTTTTTATTCAGTATGTCGTATATTTTACCTTTTCAAGAGTTTGATGGATTTTGCAAGTAAAATTCTGTTTCCTCTACACTTGCTAATAGTCATGAGAATCTGTAGTTTGCACCTTCCCATTAAAAATGTATTGTATTTTTTGAAATTATTCACCCCGCCTTTTATCCAGATCATGTCTTTGAAAGGAGGAAGTAGATAATAAATGGAATAATTCATGATTTCCCATTAAATATGAAACTTTCTTTTGCGGAATTTAGAAAATGAAGTTCTACATAATGTACAGAAGTTGATTAGAACTTTTTTTTAACCTTTTCAAGAAAAAAACCTTTTGTATTACACAAAATCTGAGAAGTTTCTTTAGGAAAAGTAAACCAATTGACCGACTATGTCTATTCTTTTAGAACACATTCGAATGGGATCTTGCCGTTATGTTCCAGACAGTATTTGCTCTAACAACTGCAGCAGCAGCAGCAGCAGACATTTCTATAACACTTGCTGGTCACAAGGTGCTCCGCACCCTCCATAATCTCACTGGACCCTTAGAGAACTAAATCTCTGCTCCTAAACCATACACATGAAAGTATTTACTAAAATCATATTAACATTGTGATCGGTGGTCCGATATCAAAGAAATCAAAATTGAATAGCAAACTATTATTCCTCTCCCAAGCTCCTTTCCTTTTTAAAAGCATCAACATGGTAAAAGGAATTTGAGGAGTGGAGTAAAATCATTCATATTTCCTTTCTAATGATGATATTATTATGATGACATTCCTTTAATTGTAGTGATATATTTTTGTGATAATGAAAAATGCAAAAGTTAATACTGTGAACCAGATCCTATTTTTTAAAACTTTCATCCCTAAATTAATTTGGTAGAAGAGTCCCCTCACTTCTCTGTGCCTCAGTTTCTTTATTTGTAAAAATGAGGATGTTAAATGAATTGGATGATTTTCTATAGTCCCCTTTGCCTCTTCCATCCTACAATTGTTGGGAGGGTAAGGAGTGAGCAGTGAAGAGTAGGATTTAGACTTTAAATTTCTTCAGGACAAACAACTTCAGGTTTAGAAACTCACTTATGAAGATAAGGTTTAGAAACTCACTTATAAATATAAGCAACTTATATATAACTTCTAGTTGTGTTTGGAGTACTGGTCTCACAGCTAGTATGTATTTGAAACCTAATTTTCTAGACTCCATGACCTGCACTGTATCTACCATGCCATACCGCATCTCATGGAAAGAAAAAGTAAATATTAAATTGTAATCAAAAGGAAATATGAAAATTCATTCAGCATAAGGATTTAGATCAGCAGGCAAAGACATTTCTGTGGTTGTTGGTTTCTACATTAAACATAATTGGATCCTACTTTTAAATGAGACAAGGACTTTTTTTGTGGAGGAGGAGAGAGCTACTTTATGAAAATATAAAGACTTTAAAAATCACCAGAGGGACTCAGTAAATAGAAAGCAAGCCTTGGGACTAGTCTTGGGATCAAGTCCTCCTTCAGACAGATGCTGGCTGTGTGACTCTGGATAAATTAGTCAGTCTCTCAGTGCCAGGAAAATCTCTGACTATAAATTACAGACAAATGGCTAATCTGCACACAGTGACAGGTCTAGAATAATAACCATAATGATAAAAATATCATAACATAGAGAACAAAACTGAAGAACTCATTTTGTTTACAAAATTCTTTACTTATTTTCTTTGTTTTTTAGCAAAAAAAATATTTTTTTCAAATATTCATTTGAGCTAGAGAGGCTGATCACTCCAGAGCCTAATACAGACTCTATCCAGGCAATGCTCACAACATTTAGAGAGAAGTAACAAATTTAGTGATCCAGATGCCTTTTCAGGAACATCAGTCCACTTCTATGTAAATATAGTTTCTTATTTTGCTGAATGTGAGAGGCTGCAATTTTATTTTTACCTACATGCATAAGATTATGAGATTGGGTGAAGTGAAATGTGCTTAATAGGAACAGAAATTATAAAACATTATGAATTTGATGTTTAAAAAATAAATTAGAATTCAAAATTAATTACATTATAATCTTCCCATGTTTCCAGTATGCCTAGAATGGTTTACGGGGGTAGAGGGGGAGTTACCCAGTATAGAATTTTAAAAATTTAAAGAAATCATGTAGTGGTCAAGTGATTTATCTGAGGGTTCACAGATAGTAAGTGGTGGAACTGGGATTTGAACCCAGGTCTTCTGCCTCCTATGTTCTTTCTGTATTATACAGAAGAAGCCAAATTAATGGGATCAAATCTCATTTCTCCCACTTTCTACCTGTCTGACCTTGACCAGGTTACCATAGTTTCCTCATCTGTAAAATGGGGACAGAGGTAGACTAAATATGTCAACCTCTAAATCTATGACCCCTGTGATTGCTATAGCCACCATCAGTAGCAATCCTGAGTAGGGAAGAGACCCTGGAAGACTTGATAAGAATAGTTAAAAAGGCAAAGACCATTTTATTTGCTTTCAATAAACTCAGAATTAACAAAAGAAGGAACAGCCTATTTAACTAACTTAATATCTGAAAAAAAAGTTGACAAAGCAATAAATGAACTCTTAAAGTAAAAACTCCAGGACCAGATGAATTCACAAGTGAATTCTATCAAACACTCATAACAATTCCAATTCTATATAAGCTGTGATAGTAAGAAAGAAGGCCTTCCCTTCTCTTTCATATATGTTCTTAATACATAAACCAGGAAGATAAATCAGAGGAAGAAAACTACAGACCAATATCTCTAATGAACATTGATGCCAAAATTTAATAAAATATTAGCAAGTAGTCTACAACAACATATTAGAAAAATTATACACTATGACCAGAGTGGGTTTATACCATGAATGCAGAGTTGGTTCAACATAGAAACAACTATATAAATAAACCATGTTAATAATATAAATAATGAAATAATGTGATTACAGCAGAAGATGCTGAAAAGGCTTTTAACAGAACAGTCACTTCTGTTAAAAATTCTAGAAATCACAGGAATAAATGTTAATTTCCTTAATAGAGTAAATAATATTTATGTAAATCTAAGAACAAGAATTATATACAATAGACAAAATTTAAAACCTTTCCTATGAGATTGGGGGTAGGCAAAGATGACTATTATTAGCATTACTGTTTAACACAGTATTAGCAATTTTAGTTACAGCACTAAAATGAGAAGAAGCAATTGCAGAAATATGCATGGACATAGATGAAACAAAATCATCACTTTTTGCAAATGGCATTAAGGTGTACTTGGAAAAACTTAGAGAGTCAGACAAAATTAAATAAAATAAATAATTTCAACGAAGTTGCAGAATATAATATAAATACACATGAATTACCAGTATTTTTACACATACTCCACAAAATCCACCAGGAAAAGCTAGAAAGAGAAATTCCATTCAAAATAACTATAAACTCTATAAGAAACTTGGGAGTATATTTTAAAGGTTCACTCAAGGACTATATAAATATAATATACAACACTTGTTGCAGAAATAAAGATAAATTGGAGAAACATTAATTGCTCATGGGTAAGTCCAGCAAGAATAAACAAACTAGATAGATAGATAATGACAATACTACCCAAATTAATTAATTTATTCAGTGCTATGCCAAATTACCCAAAGAGTATTTCATAGAGCCAGGAAAACAATAACAAAATTGATATGGAGGATCAAATGATTAACAATCTCAAGTTCAATGAAGGAAAAAAGCATAATGGAAGAGTGTCTATCAGTGCCAAATCTCTAACTGCACTATAAATTGCTAATCAAAAAATGATTTGGTACTGGCTTATACAAGAATAGATTAAGTACTCAATTGTGAAGAAGCAAGCAAAAACAGTAGCATAGGGTTTGAGAAACCAAAAAACCTCAATTACTTGGGGGAAGGACTCACTCTTTGACAAAAACTGCTGGGAAAATTGGACAGTAGCCTGGCGGAAATTAGGTGTAGACCAACATTTCACACCATAGGTCAATATAAACTCCAAATGAATATATAACATAGAAACCAAAGGTGATATCACTAACAAATTAGAGGAGTAAGAAGGAAATTACTTTTCAGATCTATTGATCAGGGAAGAATTTATGGTTAAGCAAGGGATAGAGAGGTTCACGAAAGATAAAAAAGACAATGTTGATTATATAAAATCAAATAGTTTTGACACAAATTTAATGTAGTAAAAATTAGAAGGAAAACAGGTAACTGGGGGAAAATCTTTGAAACAAATTTCTCTGAGAAAGGTCTGTAGAAGTAACTGATTCGAATTTGCAAATATTAAAAGCTATTATCCAACATGTAAACAGTCAAAGAATATGAATAGGCAGCTTTCAAAGGAAGAAATCCAAGCTATCAATGATGAAATGAAAAAACTCAAATTAAAGGAATTTTGAGGTTCCACCTCACATCTTTCAGACTGGAAAAAAATGAAAAAGAGGGAAATGACAAATATCAGAGGGGTTGTGAGAAAACAGGCATGCTAGGGTAGAGCCATGAATTGGTCCAGCAACCATGGAAAGCAATTTAGAAACATTGTCCAAAAAGTTACTAAACTCTATATACCCTTTGATCCAGCTAAATCATTGCTAGTCCTATTCCCCAAAGAAATAAAAGGAAAAGGAAAAGGGTCTGTACGTCAAAAATATTCATAGCAACTTTTGTGGTAGCCAAAAACTGGAAACTAAGGGGGGGGGTCCTCTTATTGGAGAATGGATACACAAATTGTGGCATATTAATATAATGGAATATTATTGAGCCACAAGAAGTGATTAACTGTACAAGGAGGAAACTGGACAGACATTTATGAACTGACGCAGAACAAAATGAGAAGTAGGAGAATAATTTATACATGATAACAACATTATAGAGGAAAAACAATTTTGCAAAACATTAGAAATTGGACCATGCAGCACAAAAGGATGAAGATAAAATATGACACATCTCCTGATAGAGATGTGATGAACTTAAAGTGCACATTGGAACATACACTTTTAGACACAGCAAATGTGGGAATACAGGAAGCACTATGTAGATTTGTATTGAGGGATCTGTTTTTTTAGGGCTTTTAAAAATACTCAATGGGGATGTTGCAGAGGGGACACATTAATTAAAATACTTATTTGAAAAATAAAAAATAAATTACTAAAAGATAATACTGTCAAAAGTATCACCATTCTTTCAGTTTCCAAGGTTCATAACCTTGGCGTTATCTTCAACCCCTCATGATCCCTTACCCGGCATATCCAGCAATTGCCAAATCTTGCCATTTCTATCCCCCCAACATCTCCCATATTCAGATCATCTTCTTGACTTACATATCTACCACACAGGTTCAGACCCTTGTTACCTCTCCATAAACCCTCTGTGACTACCTCTTTATTGGTCTCTCCGCTTCAATATCTCCTCACAGCAGTTCATCCTCCACACTACTGCCAAAACTGTTTTCCTGAAGCACAGATCTGACGATGTCTCTCCCCTTCACCACCAACTACAGTGGTTCCTTTTTGCTTCTAGCATCAAATATAAAGTCTTTTGCTTAGCTTTTAAAAGCTCTTCCCTACTTGGCCCCAACCTATCTCTCTGACCTCACTAGACGTCACTCCTTCTACACTTTGAGATCCAGGCAAATTGATTTTTTCTGTGCTTCACACACAACACTCCGTCTCTTATGTCACACCTTTGCACTAACCATCACATATTCCTGGAAGGCATCCCCTCCTCACTTTTGCCTAACAATTCTGATCTTCCTTTAAGACGTAGCTCATGAACCCCCTCCAACATGAAGCCTTTCTTGATTTCCCAAGTGACAACACCATCTCCCTGAAACTACTTTGTATTTAACTACTTTGTATTTCTCTGTGTTTCTTCTCCTTATTTTGATAAATGTACTTGTTGTCTCCCCCATTAGAATGTAAAGTCTTTGCAAGTAGGGATTATTTCATTCGTTGTCTTTGAGCCCTCAGCCCCTAGCACAGTGACTGGCACAGAGTAGGGCATTTATAAATTCTTGCAGATTGGTTCATCAATTGCTATTAATCAAAGGTTAACAACAACACCTTGTTAAGGAAATAATGCTTGTAGAAAAGGGACAGATTGCTAGCCACAAAGTCAAATGGAACACATTCAGGAAGAAATCCTGCTTCTATGAAGAAAGCAAGCAAAACAGAACTACTTTGGCAGGATAGGCACTCCAAGCTCCAAGCTCCAAGACTGGCAAGGCCACATCCTAGCACAGGGCACAATTTGGAGGGATACAGACACCATTGGCTTCTACACTCACACAGCCATATCTCCATATGAAACTCTGTCTAGTATTCAGGGTAGAGTAAATGACTTAAGAAGTCCACAAAATTGCAAAGGTCCTGACTGCACATGGGTGGGATTTTTCACACCGTTAAGTGACCAGAAAGCTGTGTCTAGGGAGGTACAGGCCCATCAAATCTCTCCCCTCCCTCCAAGCTTTGTTGCTCTTTTAGGAAGACTAAGAGCTGTTGCACGGGTAGCCAGGTGGCAAAGTGGATAGAGTGCTGACCTGGAGTCAGGAAGACCTTAGTTCAAATCCAGCCTCAGACACTCACTAGCTGTGTGACCCTGGGCAAGTCACTTAACCCTGTTTGCCTCAGCTTCCTCATCTGTAAAATGGAGAAGGAAATGGCAAACCACTCCAGTATCTTTGCCATAGACAGTATATTTGAATAGACAGACATAACTGAACAACTAGAAAGGGCTACCACAACCTTGTTGCAGGAAGGTGGGGGGGAGGTAGATACTGGTCCTGTCACAAAGACATGTGTACATTGGTTATTTATGCATGTTTTCAGTGTAAGCAATTTTCAGGTTTTCAACCCACATAAATAATTTTTTTTTAAATCTACGTGAAGAGAATGTCTGCCTGCCCTGGCCCAGACCATCCCTCTTGTGATCACTTGGCTCAGGGTATTCCTGCATTGTGATGCTAACTAGAGGAAGTGGTGACTAACACCTAAAGCTAAAAAGACCCCCACCCCAACCAAGGTTATACAGAAACATAAGGAAGTAAACAAGCATTTATTAAGTGCCTACTATATGCCAGGCACTGTACTAAAAATTTTACAAATTAATATAATTTCATTTGATCTTCACAACAACCATAGGAGGCAGATACTATTATTATACAGCTGGGGAAAATGAGCCAGACACAGGTTAAGTGACTTGCTCAGGGTCTCACAATTAGTAAGTGTCAGAGGCCGGATTTGAACTCAGGACTTCTTGACTCTAGGCCCAGTGCTCTATCCACTGAGTCACTTCAGCTCCAGAAGCATCACCTTCCCTTTTTCCCCATCCCCCCCCCTTAATCCTCCAACACTAAATAAAAGATAACAGGATGGCAGTTGTAGCTGACAATTTTCTCTCTGGGCAAGAGACATAAAATTAATCAACTAAAATGAGTTGGGAGAACATGATGGGAGACCCAAGGAAACTTTGATGCTGCTCTAATGGAGGCTGGAAGAGGGAAAAGGAAGCAGGGCAGGTGAGTGGCCTGAGGAGAAGCACCTGGAGCAAGGGGAAAAAAAAACACCATTTGGCAGCTTTCTCTTTTTGCTAAGTAGTTTTCTATGCTATACAATAGGAGCATAGGGTTAGAGGTGGAAGACACCTTAGAGGTCACTGAGACCAAAGCTTTCATTCCTTACACAGAAGGGAAAACTGAGGATTGTCCTCTGTGACCTCAAGAACCTCTCCAAAGTCACAGAGAAAATAATCGGCAGAGCTGGGATTCCAACCCAAGTTCTCTGACACCAAATCCCCAGCTCTTGCCACCATCAAGTGCAGCTGGATGAGTAAATGTGCTGTTGGCTTCCATCTAAGTTTGGGTATCTTGAGCAAAGTCCCACTCACTTTGACCTAATTATCACTCTCCTCCTGAGATGGCATGAGGCCCTTTTTTTGTGATCTTTTTTTTTCATTTCAAGATTCCTCTTGAAGTTCATTTTAACTTCATTTGACCCCTAGGGAAAAATATTTCAAGGGTGTATAAGGAATATAGTGGGCTGTCCCAAGGATTGCACACCCTGCTAGCAATGGTTCTAGTTTTTATGCTGAAAAACACTGCTTCTAGTAAGGGGAATACTGTAGTGTCTACTATAAGCCCCCAACTTCATCTCATTTTATTAAGGCCAAATCTGGAAATATAAATTAGAGGTGAGATCTGCTTTATTTTCCAGGGTCTGCATCTATCAAGGAGCAGGGAAAGCTGTTTTGCTGTGCTGGACCACAACTAGTGGGTGGGTTAGGGAGCAGGATTACTTATTAGGAATGATTTAAAAGAGAGCTCATCGGAAAGAACAGAAATGAGTGTATACATAAATATGTAATACGCAGAAAGACTAAATAGACTAAGGAAGAATGAAGTCCTGTCCTCAGAGCATGAAAGTGCATTCATACTTTGTATATAGATGAGAGAATTTATCATTCCATGATGTGTCCATAGTATAAATATCACAACCGAGCACATTTTAATGATTATAACTGGACTTTTTAAAGAACTATATTTCCTGATCAGAAAACAGCAGATGTGATATAGTTAATCTCAGCATCCTATAAAATTAAAAATTTAATTTGTAGTCCAGAAGAGAAGTCAGAATATTGCAAAATCACTTTAGGGAGAAAATTTTCAGCATCTCATCTTTTCTTTACTTTTTCCCTAATACATCTCATGTGCTGTCTCGGCTTCAGCTGTTCCTTCAATGAGGCTGTTTTCCAGATTTAGGTCTCCAGCAGTGTTTTTTTTCCTCATCTTGAGCTCTGCATCTCTTCCTCCTTCCTGGGCTTTTGTACTCAGATAGATATCCCACTGTCAGCTCAAAATCAATGTGTCTAAAATCAAACCCATTATCTTTCCTCTCAAAATCTAGTCCCTCTGCATTTCTCCATTTCTGACAATGGTTTATTGAATTCAACAACCTACTAGGTACCAGGCACTATGCTAAACATCAGGGATACAAAGTCTAAAATGAAAACAAGCCTCGCTCTAAACAAGCTTACATTCTGTTGGGTGAAACGCAGTATACACAGATAAGCAAATACAAAATATCAACAAAGTAAATTTTCATTGTTCAGTCTTTCCAGACTCT
Source organism: Trichosurus vulpecula (assembly GCF_011100635.1). NCBI lineage: Eukaryota > Metazoa > Chordata > Mammalia > Diprotodontia > Phalangeridae > Trichosurus > Trichosurus vulpecula. The sequence goes on along the minus strand of NC_050578.1, from coordinate 107,658,053 downwards.
TTGAGACCCCATTTGGCAAAAGATACTGGAGTGATTTGCCATTTCCTTCTCCAGCTCATTTTACCGATGAGGAAAGTGAGGCAAATGGGGTTAAGTGACTTGCCCAGGGTCACACAGCTAGTAAGTGTCTGAGGCTGGATTTGAACCTAGGAAGATGAGTCTTCCTAACTCAGACGCAGCACTCCACCCACTGCACCACCGCCTCACTGCCCTAAGCAAACTAAATACAGAGTGATTCTGGAGGGTGATAGGAACACTGGGGTGAACACAAAAGGCTTGAAGCACAAAGTGGCATCAGTGATGTGGGGCTTTCCTAGAATTGTGGGTTGAGTGGGAGGAGAGCTTAGAAGTCAAATCTGACCCTTTCAATTTTACAAAAGAGGAAACTGAGTCACGGGGATGCTAAGTGACTTGCCTAGGTTTACATAGCTAGTAAACATTTGAGACAAGAGTCAAACCAAGGTCCTCAAAGTCCAGTGCTCTAGCCAGTATATCACGGCCTACCCCAGGAGTGGGGAATCTGCAGCCTTGAGGCAACATGTGGCCCTCCAGGTCCTCAAGTATGGCCCTCTGACTGAATCCAAACTTCACAGAACAAATCCGCAAAATAAAATGATTTGTTCTGTAAAACCTGTACTCAGTCAAAGGCCACACCCGAGAACCTAGAAGGCCACATGTGGCCTCAAGGCTGCAGGTTCCCCAGCTCTGGCCTACCCTAAATAACTCCCTTAGGACTGTAAGCTGAATTGGGTAAAGGAGTTTCCTGTTTCCCTAAACCTATAAAAGCATGGGTCCAAACCAAAGTTTACCATCATCACCATAATCATTATGATAATAATAACACATTATATTCCTTCCATATGCTCCTCCGTGGAGTTATAACTCATAATTCTTGTGTAAGCAAGAGAAAATATGCCCTTGGTTGAGTTACAGGAGGGCATTAAAGAAGCTGGCCTTTATATATAAAATATAAACTACCCCCAGGGTCTAGCATAGTACCTGAGAAGTAGTAGGTGCTTAGTACATATCTAATGAATCGAAATGAAAGGAACATAAGCAATCACCGGCATTGTCCAAACTTAAAAGGAATATTATCATTTCTAATTAGTTCATCATTTTACCAGGGCTAACTGATTAAAAAAAATCGAGACAAAAGAGCAAGTCCTAAAATGGTTTTTGTTTTGATTCCCAGGCATGAGAATCGGAGCCACTGCCTTCTGAGTCTGCACTGATCAACATCCCGATTCGACTGATGTTTGCTCGTTTGTCATCTGGGAGAACAAACACCTTGAGACTCCAAAAGGCGCCATCCCGGCACCATAACTGAACTTGACTTGAAATGATCAGAAGAGATGATGATTGTAAACAGCATATTTTACAACAGGCAAGAAAGTGTACTTTTTAAACGCTTTCAACAGCAGTTCAGAATCTTCGCTGGGCACCCGCCCATCAAAAGGAAGCACAAAGAAGCCCAGGAAAAGGCATGTGTCTGTGACAGGAATTACCCGGGACTCCTCAGAAGTGACAGGGGCAAATGGAAGGGCTGGAGTGTCACAGAATCTCACAAGAACAGAATGAAAGAATGACAGAATTGGAGAATTGGAAGGACTCTCAGAGGCCATCCAGGCTGACACATACACAAAAGGAACCCCCGCCCCCCAAATGTACCATCCTCAATGAGTGCTCATCCAGACTCTCCTTGAAGACATCCAAGCAGAGGGAAGCCACCCCCTCAAGGGGCAGCCCATTACATTTGGGACAGCTCTAATTGTTTAAGCTTTTCCGGCCCCCAGACTTAAACTGGCCTCTTTGCAATGTATGGGTGCGTAGATCTCAAATGCTGCTTCTGTCCTCTGGGACCAAATAAAGTAAGCTAAATTCCTCCTCCTGTGATAGCTCTTGCAAATATTTGAAAACAGCTACTAGGTCCCTCCTAAGTCTTCATTTCTACAGGATAATCAGGTCTGCCTAGTTCCTTCAACTAATCCTCATATGACATAGACCCAAGGCCCTTCCTCATCCTTACTGCCTCTTCAGGACACTTTCCAGCTTATCAGTGTCCCTAAACTGTAATGTTCAGTACTGGCAACAATACTTTAGAAGAGGTCTACTGATGGGGGTGGTTAGATGATGCAGTGGATAGAATGCTGGGCGTGGAGTCAGGAAGACTCCTCTTCCTAAGTTCATATCTGGTCTTAGATACTTATTAGCTGTGTGACCCTGAGCAAGTCACTTAACCCTTTTTGCCTCAGTTTGCTCATCTGTAAAATGAGCCGGAGAAGGAAAGCTCCAAATGGGGTAACAGAGATGGACATAACTGAAAAAACAACTCATCCGGCCAAAAGGAGGGTACAGTACAGTGGGACTATTGCCTCTTTAATTCTGCAAGTTCTGCCCCTCTTAACGCAGCCCAAAATGCCATTAGCTTTTTTGGCCATTAAGTTAGTTTACATTGAGCTTATATTTCACTGAAACTCTCAGGTCTTTATCAGAATACAGTCGAACCATGCCTCCCCATCTTATACTTATGAATTTGATTTTTTTGCACCCGAGGGCAAGACTTTACATTTGTCCCTATTGAATTTCATCTTGTTAAATTTAACACAGTGATGCAGATCTTGTCAAGAGCCTTTTCGATACTGACTGTCATTCACTGTTTTAGCTAGCTTTGTTTCTGTCTTCAACTCTGAGGAGCCCAAGGAGAGAAATGGAAAGTGGGAAGGGAGAATTTCCCAGTTCTTTCTGAAAGTCCATTTACCAAGCTTTATTAAGGGCCTGTTATGTGTTGGGCACTGTGCAAGATGCTAGGCATATAAAGGCAAAAACCCTTGCCCTCAAAGAGCTTACATTCTATTGGGGGACAGAGAGGAGTCAATATGAAATATATATATAAAATAATCACAAAGTAAATCTTGGAGAGGAGCTTACAACTAAGAGGAAGGCCCCTTATCTGGTAACATAGGAAATATATTGCTCTACAGAGCTGAATTTTCCAGAAGTGCCCAAAATGTTTTAAAAATTTATATTAGGCACTTTGGATGGAAATCTTCCCAAATTAATGTATGACAAACTTCTTAATGTGCCCTGTTCCTGTGAATAAGGTTCATCAAGTTTTGCTCTCTACAGTAATACAGGAATGATCTCAGGGGATTCTCAAGTGTTTTGGGGCTTGGTTCAGCCTTTTGCTGCATTGTCCTGACTGCTGGACTGTACTAGTGACTGAGTCTTTCGTTCTTTCCCTCCCAGCCTCCATCTGTTGGTTTTTAACCAGTTTCTTCTCTTCCTTTCATGTTTCAACCTGCTACATGTAGAAATGTAGGAAAAATCAGAGGCTGCCTGAGTTAAAAAGTGGCTGAGTTTACATGAGTAAATTCACTTTTACTCTTTTACAATATTAGTATGAAGGCTTGAAGATGACTCTCCACAGGGCCTCTTCCTTTTTTCATATTTCATTATTTAATATTTCAGTTTTCAACATTGATTTCCACAAGATTTTGAGTTACACATTTTCTCCCCATTTCTACACTTCCCCCTCCAAGATGGAATATATTCTGATTGCCTTGTTCCACAGTCAGCCCTCCCTTCTGTCACTCCACCCGCCCCTCCATCTCCTTTCCCCTTACTTTCTTGTAGGGCAGGATAGATTTCTATGCCCCATTCCCTATACATCTTATTTCCCAGTTGCATGCGAAAACAATTTTTTTGAGCATCTGCTTTTAAAATTTTGAGTTCCAAATTCTTTCCCCTCTTCCCTTCCCACCCACCCTTCCTAAGAAGGCAAGCAATTCAACATAGGCCACACATGTATCATTATGTAAAACACTTCCACAATAATCGTGTTGTGAAAGACTAACCTATATTTCCCTCCATCCTATCCTGTTCCCCTTTATTCAATTTTATCCCTTGACCCTGTCCCTTTTCAAGAGTGTTTGCTTCTGATTACCTCCTGCTCCCATCTGCCCTCCCTTCTATCATCCCTCCTTTTTTATCCCCTTTGTCCTTCTTTCCTGTGGGGTAAGATACTCAATTGAGTGTGTATGTTATTCCCTCCTCAAGTCAAATCTGATGAGAGCAAGATTCACTCATCTCCCCTTGCCTGCCTCCTCTTCCCTTCCAATAGAACTGCCTTTTCTTGCCACTTTTATGTGAGATAATTTACCCCATTTTATCTCTCCCTTTCTCCCTCTCTCAATATATTCCTCTCTCACCCCTTAATTTTATTTTATTTATCATCCCTTCATATTCAACTCACCCTGTGCCCTCTGTCTATATATATATATATATATATATATATATATATATATATATATATATATATATATATATATATACACATATGTGTGTGTGTGTGTATATTCCCTTCAACTACCCTAATACTGAGAAAGGTCTCATGAATTACACACATCGTCTTTCCATGTAGGAATGCAAACAAAACAGCTCAACTTTAGTAAGTCCCTTAGGAATTCTATTTCTTGTTAACCTTTTCATGCTTCTCTTGATTCTTGTATTTGAAAGTCAAATGTTCTATTAAGCTCTGGTCTTTTCATTGAGAAAGCTTGAAAGTCCTCTTTTTTCTTTAAAGTCCATATTTTGCCTTGGAGCATTATACTCAGTTTTGCTGGGTAGTTGATTCTTGATTTTAATCCTAACTCCTTTGACCTCCAGAATATCATATTCTAAGCCCTTTGATCCCTTAATGTAGGAGCTGCTAGATCTTGTGTTATCCTCATTGTGTTTCCACAATACTCAAATGGTTTCTTTCTGGCTGCTTGCAGTATTTACTCCTTGACCTGGGAACTCTGGAATTTGATGACAATATTCCTAGGAGTTTTCTTTTTGGGATTTTTTTAAAGAGGTGATTGGTAGATTCTTTCAATTTCTATTTTTCCCTCTGGCTCTAGATATCAGGGAAGTTCTCCTTGATAATTTCTTGAAAGATGATGTCTAGGGTCTTTTTTTGATCATGGCTTTCAGGTAGTCCAATAATTTTTAAATTATCTCTCCTAGATCTATTCTCCAGGTCAGTGGTTTTTTCCAATGCAATGTTTCACATTGTCTTCCATTTTTTCATTCTTTTCGTTCTGTTTTATAATATCTTAATTTCTCATAAAGTCACTAGCTTCCACTTGCTCCAATCTAATTTTTAAGGTGGTATTTTCTTCAGTGGTTTTTTGGACCTCCTTTTCCATTTGACCAATTCTGCCTTTCAAGGCATTCTTCTCCTCATTGGCTTTTTGGAGCGCTTTTGACATTTGGATTAGTCTTTTTTTTTTAAGGTGTTATTTTCTTCAGTATTTTTCTGGGTCTCCTTTAGCAAGTCATTGACTTGTTTTTCATGGTTTTCTTACATCACTCTCATTTCTCCTCTCAATTTTTCCTCTACTTTTCTTACTTGCTTTTCCAAATTCTTTTTGAGCTCTTCCATGACCTGAGACCAATTCATATTTTTCTTGGAGGCTTTTGATGTAGGGTCTTTGACTTTGTTGACTTCTGGCTGTATGTTTTGATCTTCTTTGTCACCAAAAAAAGATTCTAGAGTCTGAGTCTGAGTCTGTGTCCTTTTTCACTACCTGGCCATGTTCCCAGCTAACTACTTGACCTTTGAGCTTTTTGTCAGGGTATGACTCTTTTTGTAGAGTAGAGAGTACTTTGTCCCAAGCTTTAGGTGTTACACTGATGTTTCCAGAGCTACCTCTATTCCAATATCACTGCAAGGTGTGCCACACCAGTGCTCCTCCTCCCCCAAGAACCGCCAACCAGGACAGTGACCCAGGTCCAAGCAGGGCACAGCAAGAGAACCTGCCTCTTTGCCAGCAAAATGCTCCTTGCACTCCCGCTCCAATTTACCTCTTGATTCCTTCCACCTTATGAGCCAGAGACTCTGGAAGCAGCTGAGGCTGGAGCTCTGGAAGCAGCCGCTGGCCCTTCCTGCTGCTGCCGCTGCCACTGCTGTGCTATTTCCACCACACCTAGGGCTGGGGCTGTACCGCTTTCACCCCTATCCAACAGTTTTCCCACTAACCTGCTCTGTGGTCTTTGGCATTTGTGGGTTGAGATTTGGCATTTGTGGTAACTGCCACAGCTCAATGATTCATGGCCCTTAGGCCTGCTATGCCCAACTCCCTGTCTGGTTTGTCCTGGCTTGGCCCACAGCTGGGCTGTGCTTCGCTCCCAGCACCATGCAATAGACCCTTCCCAGTGACCACCTGGGCTGCCTTGGGCACCAGAGATACAGAGAGAAAAAGAAAGCCCTAAGGGTGCTTACATTCAATGCTGGTCTTACTAATGTGGAAATATATTTAATATGATTGTCAATGTATGGCCTATATCAGATTGCACGCCATCTTGGGGAGGGGGGAGGGGATGGAGAGGGAGAAAATTTAAAACTCAAAATCTTATGAAAGTGAATGCAGAAAACAATAAGTAAATAAATGTTTTTAAAGGGAAATCAGCTGTCAGGAAGTTGGTCTAGGAGTAAAGACAGGTAAAAGTGGCTGGTAATTATAATCAGTGCATGAGCACCCACTTTGAGGAATACCAGTTGAAAAGAAATTGTGAAAGATTTGTAGTATCATTAATTGATAATGTAATCATTCAATAAAACAGTCACAATTTGAGCTTTTAATGTACATGTTGACAATGATGTAAAGCAGAAGTGTTAAATTTCCCTGCAGACCAGAACTAGATTAAAATATAATTGGGAAATGTTTAAAAAATAAATTAAAATACAGTATAATGTTAAAAAATGCTGGTCTTAGAAACTTGCTATGTATAAACATGTCTTGTTACATTTTAAAGCTTTCAACCAAAAAATCTTTTGTAAATCTGTTGAAGTATCACTAGAAAATAATCTTAAAAACTAAGATTATTTGGTTAGGTATAGGGGTTAGGATTTAATTTTATGTAGGATCACGTATGTTGAATAATATAAGATTAATTCGCTCAGAAAATATTTATTCAATACCATTCATCAGGCATCTATTTTAAGTTCTTTAAAAAAATCAAGTGCTTATTTTGTGGAATGTGCGATGCTAGGTTCTGGGGATACAACAATAGATATACCAAGACCTTGCTCTCCTGGGGTTTGCAATCTAATGAGGAGGGAGGGACTAACATGTATACAAATAAGTCTGCCAGGAGAAAGCAAGGTAGGCTGAAAGGAGAGTCCAGTAAAGGCACTAGGAAAAATCTAAAAGGCGAGAAACACTTTCATCCGGGTGGGTCAGGGAAGGCCTTCATACAAGTTCTATCTGAGCTTTGATGGAAAAGAAAGGCTTCCTGGGGGAAAGGGAGATGTGGGGAGCAGGAGTCTGTTTTAGACATGGGAGGGATAGCCCTAGCAAGGCAGAGAGTCAGGGGAGGGGCTGATGAGGACATGGGAGGAAGGAAGGCTATCTTGGCTGAAAGGTGGAGCATATGAGTGGTAGTAATATGACTGAAGCCTAAACAGAGTTAAGTTAGAACCTGACTTTGGAGGCTCTTGGATGCCAGGAAACCAGGAATTTATATTTGATGTAAAGAAAATAAATGCTGCTTTTGGAGTTAGAAGATATAGATTCAAATCCTGGCTTTGCCCGACATCACATACCACCTTGTGACCTTGGGCATGAGTTATTTAACTTCTCGGCATCTAAGTGTCATAGAAGTTAGAATGCTGGAACTGGAGTCAGGAAGAACTGAATTCAAATCTGGACTCAGACACTTACTAGCTGTGTGCCCCTAGGCTAGTCATTTAACCTATGCTGCCTTAGTGCACTCATATGGAAAATGGGGATAGATCATGCCTACCTCCCATAGCTATTGTGAGGATTAAATGGGTAAATATTTGTAAGGCCCTTGACAAAAGCATTATATAAATATCAGTTATCACCATCATCACCGTCACCACCATCATCACCACCACCATCATCATCACCACCATCATCATCACCATCACCACCACCGTCACTATCACCACCATCACCACCGTCACCATCATCATAATATTAAATGAGGCTGTTAGACTAGATGCCTTCCAAGGTGCCTTCTAACACTAAATATGTGATCCTAAGACACTGAAAGTTATTTGAATAGTGCAGTGATGTGATCTTACTAACATACACATATAAAAAAATTAGATGTTAAACTGGAAGAGAGAAAGCTGGAGTATTTGGGGGAAACTGTATAATGCTTTGAATGACCCAACATTTCTCCCTGAGATGAAGGCTCATCTTTTTTTTTTTTTTTTTTTTTTTTTAGAATTATGCTTGGGCTTCAGGAGAATAAAAAGGAAATCAGGACTGAATCTCAGAGAGGTTAAGTGATTCACCTAAGGTCGTACAACTCCTAAGCATCTCAATCTCAACATGTCCAAAACAGAACTGGTTGCCTTTGCCCCAAAATCTACCTTCTTCCAAACTTCTATTCATGCACCATCATCTTCCCCATCACCCAGGTTTGCAACTTTGATGTCATTCTTGATGCCTTACTCTCATTCACTCCATATACAGAATCAGTTGCTAAATCTTGTTAACTCTATCTACAACATCTCTCCATTCTATTTTCTTCTTTATATTCATATAACCACCACCCTAGTTCAGGTCCTCATCAACCCTAGCCTAGGCTTTGGCAGTAACCTTCTAATGGGTCTTTCTGCCTAATCTCTCCCCACTTCAATCTATAAATGCACACAGCTGCCAAAATTGTTTTTCTAAAGGTGGATCTGATCATGTACCTCTTCTATTCAATAAACTCCAGTGCCTTTCTGTTGTGTCTTGAATCTTGAAACCAGACTCCTCTATCCTGCCCCAGAAAATTCCTCATCCTGCATGACCACTTCAGCCCAGGAATTTGCACTTTAGAGGTGTCCTCAGTCTCGTAGTCCACTGCCTCTGATTGGATGAATCCTCCCAGAACTTCAATTCCAAGAGGGTGCCCAAGCCAGCAATTTCTTCATTTCTCACCAGGCTGTGCTATAGACTTCTCCACCATGCCCCACACCCACCTCCCTCCTCTTCATCCCCTTTTCCATCATCCTTTTACATGTTGTCTTCCTCCATTAGAATCTAGGAGGCAGGAACTGTCTTTCTTTTTCCTTGTATTTCTGTTCCCAGACCTTAGTACAGTGCCTGGAACACTTAATTAGCGTGTGTTAAATGACTGAGTGAATCAAATAGAAACTCCTATATTTGGCACTTAAAACTATTCACAACCTGTGCCCAACCTTCCTGTCAGCCTTATTATATTTTATTTCCCTTCATAATCTCTACAATCCAGCCAAACTGGTCCTTTGTAATGTTCCTCACACATGGAAACTCTACCTCTGATCTCCACGGGCTTTGCACTGTGAGAGAACTTTGGCCTCTATAAAGCCAGGACTGGAGAAATTGGACAGAAATCCAGGCTAAGTAGTCCCAAGTGAATAAACAGCACTTTAAAGTTTGCAAGGCAGTTGTGTTTATGATCTCATCTGAGCCTAAAAGTAATCCTATGAACTGGGAAGCTAGCTTTAGGAAGTGTGCCCATTTTACATATGAGAAAATAAGGTTCAACGCATTTAGATGATTTGCCAATGGTCATGGAGCTCATAAATATCATAGACAGGATTGAAACCATAATCTTCCTCATCCTCTCCGGCTGTCCCCCACGCCTAGAACTCAGTCCTCCAATCCAATTACTAATCTCCCTGACTTCCTTTAAGTCCCATCTTTTACAGGAAGCCTTCCCTAACCCCTCTTATTTCTAGTGCCTTCCTTATTTTAACTATTTCCTATTTATCTGGTCCATAGCTTGCTTGTGTATATTTGTGTGCATGTTGTTTCCCCCTTTGGATTGTAAGTACTTTGAGGTAAGGGACAGTCTTTTGCCTCTTTTTGTATCCCCAGTGCTTAGCATAATGCTTGGCACGGAGTAGGTGCTTAATAAATGTTTATTTTGTGAAGGAATGAATGAATGCTCACATCTAGTACTCTACTCTGCCTCCCATGCTAACTCTTTTGGTGAGGGAATCAATATGAATTTCCAGAGTTGGATTCTTGTGTTGGGAACCTTCCATCCCACCTCCCCAATGGAACATACTAAGAAATGCCCTTCCTGGTTCTGTAGACTATGACTGTTCTGGGAATTGCTTCTGACCACTTATGACTCATTTTTGTGAGGCTTGAAGTGTGAGATGTTGAAAGAGTTCCTTTATTGGGTGCAGAGCCAGAGTAGCTGATAGCTCAGTAGATGCACAGAAAGGAGAAGTCAGGACCCTCAACTACGTGTCTCTTCCTACCCACTTGTGAATTACGCAGGACTGTTTCAAGCTGGGTCCAGAGAGTTGGGTGGGAGGGCAGTGGTGGAGGGCAGTCCATTCCCCCGTCTCAGCCTCCATGTAGTTTTGAGCACATGCCTGAAGCACACATCTTACATGATTTGTAGCCAGATGGGGAGAACTGAGGGTGCTACTGCTCCCTTTGAAACCCCCTGCCCATCTCCCACCCCCCACCACCCCCTGCCCATCATCAGTTCCCCTAGTTTTCCATACTATAATGAGATTTTTTGCCATCTCACAATGCAAGCTTTTAATTGCTAAGTCATACATAATCAGAAGCAGGTCCCTGCAGTCGTTGAGAACTAGGAAAAGCATATCTGGGCATGTTCCATGAGGGATTGGGAGCAAGAAGGGGATCCCCACCCCCCACCCGATACTCTGAATCAATTTCTCTGTACTTGGTCTCAACTTTTTTTTTTGTTTATACATTTTTTTAATTTAAATTTATTTATTTGACATATTTAGTTTTCAGCACTGATTTTCACAATAGTTTGAATTACAAATTTTCTCCCCATTTCTACCCTCCCCCCCACTCCAAGATGGCGTATATTCTGGTTGCCCTGTTCCCCAGTCAGCCCTCCCCTCTATCACCCCCCTCCCCTCTCATCTCCTTTTCCCTTCCTTTCTTGTACGCCCCATTGCCTGTGTATCTTATTTTTTAATTGCATGCAAAAACTTTTTTTTGTTTGTTTTTGAACATCTGATTTTAAAACTTTGAGTTCCAAATTCTCTCCCCTCTTCCCTTCCCACCCACCCTCCCTAAGAAGTCGAGCAATTCAACCTAGGCCACATGTGTATCATTATGTATAACCCTTCCATAATACTCATGTTGTGAAAGACTAACTACATTTTGCTCCTTCCCAACCCATCCCGCTTTATTGAATTTTCTCCCTTGACCCTGTCCCCTTTCCAAAGTGTTTGTTTTTGATTACCTTCACCCCCGTCAGCCCTCCCCTCCATCATCCCCCCCCTTTTATTTTTTTTTCTTCCTCCCTCTTCTTTCCTGTGGGGTAAGATACACAACTGAGTATGTATGGTATTCCCTCCTCAGGCCAAATCTGATGAGCGCAAGGTTCACTCGTTCCCCCCTCACCTGCCCTCTCCCCTCCTCCCACAGAACTGCTTCCTCTTGCCACCTTTATGTGAGATAATCCACCCCATTCTATCTCTCTCTATCTCCCTCTCTCAGTATGATGCTCTCTCATCCCTTAATTTCATTTTATTTCTTTTAGATATCTTCCCTTCATCTTTAACTCACCCTGTGTCACACATATATATACACATAGATATATACATACATACACATTCACTTATATATATACATAAACATATATATATATATATATATATATATATGCATATTCCCTTCAGCTACCCTAATACTGAGGTCTCATAAATCATCCATGTCCTCTTTCCATGTAGGAATGTAAACAAAACAGTTCAACTTTAGTAAGACCCTTGCAATTTCTGTTTCTTGATTACCTTTTCATGCTTCTCTTGATTCTTATGTTTGAACGTCAAATTTTCTATTCAGTTCTGGTCTTTTCACTGAGAAAGCTTGAAAGTCCTCTATTTTATTGAAAATCCATATTTTGCCTTGGAGCATGATACTCAGTTTTGCTGGATAGGTGATTCTAGGTTTTAATCCTAGCTCCATTGACCTCCGGAATATCGCATTCCAAGCCCTTCGATCTCTTAATGTAGAAGCTGCCAGATCCTGGGTTATTCTGATTGGGTTTCCACAATACTCAAATTGTTTCTTTCTGGCTGCTTGCAGTATTTTCTCCTTGATCTGGGAGCTCTGGAATTTGGCGACAATATTCCTAGGAGATTTCTTTTTTGGATCTATTTGAGGAGGTGATCGATGGATTCTTTCAATTTCTATTTTGCCCCGTGGCTCTAGAATATCAGGGCAGTTCTCCTTCATAATTTCTTGAAAGATGATATCTAGGCTCTTTTTTTGATCATGGCTTTCAGGTAGTCCAATTATTTTTAAATTATCTCTCCTGGATCTATTTTCCAGGTCAGTGGTTTTTGCAAGGAGATATTTCACATTGTCTTCCATTTTTTCATTCCTTTGGTTCTGTTTTATAATATCCTGGTTTCTCACAAAGTCACTAGCTTCTACTTGCTCCAATCTAATTTTTAAAGTAGTATTTTCTTCAGTGGTCTTTTGGACCTCCTTTTCCATTTGGCTAATTCTGCCTTTCAAGGCATTCTTCTCCTCATTGGCTTTTTGGAGCTCTTTTCCCATTTGAGTTAATCTGTTTTTTAAGGTGTTGTTTTCTTCAGTGTATTTTTCAGTATTTTTTTGGGTCTCCTTTAGCAAGTCATTGACCTGTTTTTCATGGTTTTCTCGCATCCTTCTCATTTCTCTTCCCAATTTTTCCTCTACTTCTCTAACTTGCTTTTCCAAATCCTTTTTGAGCTCTTCCATGGCCTGGGACCAGTTCCTGTTTTTCTTGGAGGTTTCTGTTGTAGGCTCTTTGACTTTATTAATTTCTTCTGTCTGTATGTTTTGGTCTTCTTTGTCAGCAAAGAAAGAATGCAGAGTCTGAGACTGAATCTCGGTGCGTTTTCGCTGCCTGGCCATAATCCCAGCCAACTAACTTGACCTTTGAGTTTTTCAGTGGGGTATGACTGCTTGTAGACTACAGAGTTCTATGTTCCACGTTTGGGGGGGAGGTGCCAGCTCTGCCGCACCAGCACTGCTCCTTCCCCAAGGACCCCCAACCTGAACTGGGCTCAGATCTTCGGCAGGCTGTGCACCCCTGCTCTGATCCGCCACTTAATTCCTCCCACCAGGTGGGCCTGGAGCCGGAAGCAGCAGCAGCTGTAGCTGCCCCACCTCCGCTGCCCCCAGGGCTGGAAGCCGAACCTCGAACTCCTTCCACTCCCGCAGCTTTTCCCACTAACCTTCTCAGCAGTCTTTGGTGTTTGTGGGTTGAGAAGTCTCGTAACTGCCGCAGCTCACTGATTCAGGGTGCTAGGGCCCCCTCCACCCGGCTTCTGGTCTGGATGGTCCAAGTCGCTCAGGCTGGGCTCTGCTCCACTCCGTTCCCTGCTCCCAGCTCCGTGCGGGATAGACCTCACCCAGAGACCATCCAGGCTGTCCTGGGCTGGAGCCCTGCTTCCCTCTGCTGTTCCGTGGGTTCTGCCGTTCTAGAATTGGTTCAGAGCCATTTTTTATAGGTTTTTGGAGGGGCTCGGCAGGGAGCTCAGGCTGGTCCCTGCTTTCCAGCCGCCATCTTGGCTCCACCCCCTCAAGGCTCATCTTTTTTAACATCTGTATTATTTTGCTGTTAATGCCTCACAGATACAAGCTAGGGGATGCTATATTCTCCAAGGGATTCAGGTTGTGGGTCAACAAAACAACAATAGATAGGCGCAGAACAAGCGTGAATAGCTCTGAAATGGATTACCACAAAAAGTTTCATCCAAGAAGTGGAGCAAAGGAGAGATGTGTTTGTTTGTTTATTGCTTAGTCATTTTAAGTTATGCCTGACTCTCTGTGATCCGATTTGGGGTTTTCTTGGCAAAGATATTAAAGTAGTTTTGCCATTTCCTTCTTCAGCTCATGTTACAGATGAGGAAACTGAGGCCAACCGGGTTGTGACTTACCCAGGGTCACCCAGCTAATAAGTGTCTGAGGCTGGATTTGAACTCAGGTCTTCCTAACTCCAGGCCCAGCTCTCAATCCACTATGTCATCTAGCTGCCCAAAAGAGAGATACCTTCCTGAAAAGAAGATGAACTAATTTAGCAGAGAGAGCAATCTTACTCCTCATCATGCAATATCAAGAAATATTGAAGTAGGCCTACCTCAAAGATGAGGAAATGGCCGGGTGGTGATGGTCACCCTTGGGGGGACTACCCACATTAGTGCAATCCTCTCAAGGAGTCATAGATCCACTTTCATTGACATTACAATGCTTCAAGGTTTATAAAAATGCTTTGTATGTATTATTTCAATTGATTTTTACAATATCCCTGTGAGAGAAGTGATGCAAATATTATGATCCCTCTTTCACAGGTGAAGAAACTGAGGATCTGAGGTACTAAAAGGCTTTTGTATGTTCATGCAGCTCCCAAGTGGCTAGAACAGGGATGCAACTCGGGGTCTAAGTGAGGGATTCCATCCACTTCTCTACATGGTCTCAAGATCACCTTTGTAAATCAACACAAAGTATGAAGAGTTCGAAATGGACCTGACTGGGCTATTCTGAGCCAGGTGATCAAGCTTATTTTTTCAGTCAATTAACAAGCATTAAGTGCTTCCTATGTGCCAGGCACTGTGCAAAGCTCCAGGGACACACACTAAAAATAGGCCTCCTGCCATTCAGGAGCTCATATATATCAATGGAGGGGTGAGCATGTATATTTAAACAGGTATAATCAAGATACGTGTGCTAGAGGGCACAGGGGATAGAGAGCTGGGCCTGGAGTCAGGAAGACCTGAGTGCAAATCTGGCCTCAGACACTTACTAGCTGTGTGACCCTGGGAAAGTCACTTAATGATGTTTGACTCAGTTTCCTCATCTGTTAAATGAGTTGGAGAAGGAAATGGCAAACCAGTCCAGTATCTTTGCCAAGAAAACTGAACAATAACAACAACAAGATACTATCATCAATGGTAGCTAGCCGTAAGGAGAAAGGCTATAACAGCCCAATATGAATCTTATGTCATTTAATCCTCACAGCAGTCTTGGGAAGGGGATATTGGTATTATCCCCATTTTACAGATGAGAAAATTGAGGCAGATAAAAGTTAAATGACTAACCCAGTGGCACCCAGCTAGCAAAGGTCTGAGTCTGGGGGAACTGGACAAATATCTCTAGCAGAAGATAGCGTTTGATCTGAGTCTTGAAGGAAGCCAGGGACGAGGAGGAACGTGGGGAGGGAGAGCATCCCCGACATGGGGGATGGCCAGTGAAAAAGGTGAAGGGGTGGGAGACACAGTATCATGTGCAAGGAACAGCTAGTGGACTGATCCATAGAACACTGGAATTCATTGAGGGGAGTAGAATGTAAGAAGACAAGGAAAGGGGTTAAGCTGAAGAGTTTTAACCAAAGCAGTAGAGGACTGAACAAAGGACTAAACAAAGGACTTCCTATTTGATCGGGAAAGCTGGCGCAGCTTCTTAAGGAACCTAGTCATATAGTCAGACCTATATTTAAGAAAAATCCCTTTGGCAGCCGTATAGAGAACGGATTGGTGCTTGGTTAGTCATTTTTCAGTTGTGTCCGATTCTGTGACCCCATTTGGAAGGTTTTCTTGGTAAAGACACTGGAGTGGTTTGTCATTTCCTTCTCTGGCTCATTTTACAGATAAGGAAACTGAGGCAAACAGGGTTAAGTGACTTGCCCACGGTCACCCGGCTAGTAAGTGTGTGAGATTGGATTTGAACTCAGGAGAAGGAGTCTTCCTGACTCCAGGCCTAGTACTCTATCCACTCTATCCAGCTACCTAGCTGCCCAAGTAAACAATTAGGAAAATTTCTCCACTACTTATTATAGAAAGTGAGAAAGTAACATTTTTTCATTTTCTTATGCAAGAAATCTCTTAAGTAGCACACAAACCAACGTTTTATGTGTCTGTAAAGAGATGGTCCTACGGTAGAGACAGGATCCACCTAATCGTGTGTGTCCAGAAGACTCAAATCAGAACACAGTCCAAAGAACAACAGAGCTCAAGAGTGGCCGTGGGAAGGCGAGAGCACCAGGCGGAACACCACCAGCCCATGCCACGCTGAGCAGTCTCAAGGTGACCTAGGCTATCACAGTGTCTTCAATTTCCAGTACAGAAAAGAGAGCAGGGCTGTGACACCTGGGGGTGAGGATAGGCTTAGAGATGAGTTTTCTATCACTTGTCTTTTAAGGATGAGTGTTTTTCAATCTTTACGGGAAAGAATAAAAGAAGGTCGACATCGGTGGGGGGTGGAGTCTGTCATTGCAGAGAAATCCTAAATCGTCTACAGAAGATTTGTAAAATGGGCCAAAATCACAGGTTATATTTTAAACCTAATTGCTTACATACAGACAGCAAGCTGAAAAACCCAAACCTCAAAGAGAACAAATTTGCCCCTCTTTCACATGTATGAACCAGTTACAGATTTATGCTAAAAATATGACTTATTTTGAATGTTTGTCAAAAGAGTTTAAGCAATTTGCAAAAACTTTTATAATTTAAAATAATGAAGTCATAGTTCAAATGTTGGAAAAGGTCCAACAGGATTAATGAGTGTTAACTAAATGATAACATGTTTTCCTTCAAAAGAATTCACATTTGACCCTCTAATGAGAAAGAGGCAATATACTAAAATACCAAAAACAGAAGGAAAAAAAGCTCTTTAAAAGCATATTTGTCAGCCTTCTTCCTCTCATTAGAAAGGTAGGGATTGTAGATGTAGGATTTTGTAAAAAGCTGCCAGACACTGTTACTATGTTGGTTGATTTTGCTGAAATGATTAGATTTTCTGTTGTTGTAAGGAAGAATATAAACCAGTGAACAGCTAAGAAGTGTCATGTAAAAATGAAATGAAAGAATAAAATTATTAGAACATAAATATGTAAATTAAAGATACAAAATATGTACATAAACTGCTTAAAACAGCTCATGTAGCAGAAATCTACTTAAGAATGGATGTTTTAAAAATCATATATTTAAGGAAAAATAACATCTGGTCACACAAGGCGGAAATGGGAGTCACGGGGAGCGGGTTTCAGTTAAACATCAGACGGATGAGAGCTGAGCAAAAATGGAATTGGGCACCTCATGAGGCTGTGAGGTGTCTGCCAGGCAACACGTGACAGGACCATTTCTCCGGCATGTTGAAGACAAACTCCAGAATTCTACGAAGTTTTAACGTGACTGAAAAAAGTCACAAAATGTCAATAGCTATGGTTTTTATGTTGGTATAGTCCCATAAATGCTGAGAAAAAAAGACGATTAAACAGAATTGAATGTAATGGCCTGAAAAGCCACTGCTGTCTATGGCAGCATTAAAGCACAATAGTCTACAGGCCCCTATCTTGTTTGAAGGATCCTTGATTCTGTGTGTATTGGACATATTTGATGAATGCTGAATAAATAATATGGTCTGGACCTGTGATCTCTGGTGGCTTTTATAATTGAACAATTCCATCAGGGCTATGGAGGAGAAAAGGACCGTTTTCATGAAACTTTTAGTTTTTCTACTTTTAGCACTAACTTCTTTATGGCTTCCCCTCATCACTCCAGTACTCCAGTAACATCAGCAGGCAGTGGTAATATGTCATAATAACCCTTAACATTTCCTAAATATGACAAGAATCAGAACAAACTCCTTCCTTCAGAGCCCTGATTTTTAAACCTTGAATTCCTACTTTTTTCTCTAAATGTTGACGCTGTTCAGACATTTGTGTTTGACTCTTTGGGACCCCATTTGGGGTTTTCTTACCAGGAATATGAGTGGTTTGTTATTTCCTTCTTCAGCTCATTTTACTTGGGGTTTTTCATATGGTTTTTTTTGGTGCGGGAAGAAATAAACATTTATTAATTATCTACTATGTGCCATGCACTGTGCTAAACACTCTGCAAATATCGTTTCACTAGATCCTCATAATGACCCTGGCAGGTGGGTGCTATTATCATCCCTATTTTACAGTTGAAGGAACTGAGGCAGACAGGCTATGTGACTTTCCTAGGGTCTCACAGCCAGTAAGTGTCTGAGGCTTGATTTGAACTTAGGTCTCCTTGACTCTAGGCCCAGCGTTCTCTCCATACTGCATGGCCATCTAGCTGGGGGCTAATTGCTTCATATTGTGAAAGGATACATAGCGTTCTCCAGCTTATTTTACAAATGAAGAAATTGAGGCAAACAGGTTTAAGTGACTTGCCCAGAGTCACACAGGTAGTAAGTGTCTGAGACTGGATTTGAACTCAAGTTTCCTGACCCCAGGCCCTTTATGTGCCGTACCACCTAGTTAAGTAGCTAAAGTTTAAAAAACTTAATCGCTACCATATTTAAAGACCACTTCCTTCAGTGACACTCTCATGCCTTCTGGTGGGGTAGCATTCAGTCTGAGTTCCCTGAAGTTGTGTCAGCCCAAGCCTATGATCCCGTAGGTTCTACCCAAGCCAGAGAGGCTTGGAGCATGGCCAAGTCAAGGCCGCTGAGCAAAGGCCTGAATCTTGGTCATCTGAGGCCTCGCCCAGCTAAGTTCAAAGGCTCCTGGGAGGGTTAGCCTGAGGCTGATGATGAATTATTGGGCCACAGCAGTTTGCCAAGAATAACTATTTTAGTTAAAGAGGGAGTGCTCTGCCTTAGTGAAGGGAGCGTTCACAGCCATGGAATCCCACTTTCCACTGAAGCATAGGTACGGAGGATGCTGTGAGAAAATTATCTAGGAACTCAACTCCTAGGATGCATATCCTCCTCTTTCCTCACTAAGGATTTTAAAAAATTAATTCTTCCACACCTGCATTCGATACTTGAGGACCGGCACACATCTTATTGATCGTTATATCCCCTATAAAACATAATAGTTATGTGAATTTAGAGCTGGAAAGGACTTCAGAGGCGAGCCAGTGTACACACGTACACACACACACACACACACACACACACACACATTTTAGAGATGAGGAAACTGAGGCCAAACAACATGCCCAAGATCACGTAGAATCTGAGGCAGGATATGAACCTGAGTCTGACTCCAGAGTCAGTCATCTTTCCAAGGTACTACTCTCTGTTGTTGCTGTTCAGTCATTTTTTCAGTCATGTCTGACTCTTCATGACCCCATTTGGGGTTTCTTGGCAGAGATACTGGAGTGGTTTGCCATTTCCTTCTTCAGCTCATTTTACAGATGAAGAAACTGAGGTAAACAGGGTTAAGTGACTTGCCCAGGGTCACCCAAGCTAGTAAGTGTCTGAGGCTGGATTTGAACTCAGGAAGATGAGTCTTCCTGGTTTCCAGCTTAGTGTTCTATGTGTGCACTATGGTGCCATCTTGCTGCCCACTGTACCACTCAGCCTCCCTATGAACCATGGTTCTGTGTATATTGGGCATATTTGATGAGCGCTGAATAAATGATATGCTCTGGACCTGTGATCTCATTGGTATAGGAACTCCAGGATAATGGAGCTCCCATGGCCAATGCAGGTTTGCATCTTCTCTTCCATTGACCATTTTGGTGAGCTGTCAAAACCAGTAAGAGTTTAAATGACCTGCCCAAGGTTGTACAACCAGTATATATCAAAAGCAAGATTGGAACTTACGTCTTCCTGGTTCTGAGGCCAACTTTCTGTTCAATATGCCAGGATCTTCGCAGAAATTTCTACTTTTTTGTCTCTTTTAGAGACAACTATGTGGCACAGTGGATAGGGCATTGTAGAGGCAACCACATGGCACAGTGGATAGAGCATTGGGCCCAGAGTCACAAAGACCTCAGTTCCAATCTTGCCTCAGACAGTTGCTGACTCTGTGACCCTGGGCAAGTCACTTAACCACTGTTTGCTTCAGTTTCTTTAACCATTAAATGTGTAGCACTTCTCTCCCACGGCTGTTGTAAGGATCAAATGAAAAAAAATATTTGTAAAATTCTAATCACGGTGCCTGGCAGGCAGTAGCTAATATATAAAAGCTTATTTCTTTCCCTTCCTCCAACTCCCATCTTCTGACTCAGTTTTCTACTGGGAGCATCTTATTTTTTTTCCCATTCACTTACTTAACTTTTTGTTGAAACTTTGTTCTAATGATTTATCATCACTCTCTAAGTCTTCAGGTTTCCATAAATAAAGCTTCTCCTGGTTTTTATTTTAGCTAAAAGCCTTTTATTTCCTATTGTCTCCCTTCCTCTATTAGCTACCACATGAAAGAAATGAACAATGAAAAGAAAGATAATTCAGCGTTCCTGGTTCTCAGTCTCTGTCTCTAAAATAATTTCTTCCACAAGTACTTGGTTGATCAGTGTCCCGCCATTGAAAGTATATATATATATATATATATATATATATATATATATATATATATATATATACATACATACATACATACACACAACACACACATATGTATATATATATTTAATTGGTGGTGGTGGTGGCCATAAAGATTTAAACCTATCAGTTCATTGGGATAAGGAACTCCTAGTGAGGAAACTCCTTCTAGCAATGCAGCATGGGACTTGCTCTATAACTGATTATCTGTGAAAATTGCCTGGGAGCACTGAGAAGTGAATTGCTAGGGTCACACAGCCAGAAGATGTTAGAGACATAACTTGAACCCAGATCTTTCTGACTCTGAAACCAACTCTCTATTCACAAAGCTAGCTTCCTGTCTTCTACGAATTGAATCCATTTCCATTCAATCTTTCAGACCCAGTGAAATAAACCCCAGTGAGGCTTTGGCCCTGATGTCAAAGGCACAGGGATCAGCAGATGCCCACCTTACCCCCTTGTGGGTTGTCTAACGATGGACCTGCATACACGAGAGCCAACCCCATTCTGCTAAGGTTTGGGCAGCTGTTCACTGCACCATTGGCTAAGTATTATAAAGCACTAGATAAATCCAAAATAAATTGTTTAAAAAGATTTTGCTTTCTTTACCTTTAAACCAGAACTCCAGCACCACATACACATAACATTTGCCTTTAAAAATAGCTACAGCATCATAATGTATTAAACATGAATCTTCTCTACCACTTGTTAGTGGCAAGGACATCAAGTTAGAATGAGAATTGTATTTATCTCAAATCCCCATTAGGACACAGCATAAGACACACCGAAATACTGAATTGCATAGTTACTTTATAAAAGTTAATTTAAAATTTTATAAGTCAGGAAAATTTTTTAAAAATCATGTAAGAAGGGCCTGTTTGTAATCCTCCCTTACGCTGCATGCATATTGATGCAGTTAAATATTCAGTATTTATTTTCAGCCAGCATGCACAGGTATATGTGCTGGCAAAGAACTGATACATACTTTATGCATGCAATTTATTAATTATTTATGCAAATAATCACACATTTGTATTGTATGAAGCTCAAATGAAGCATGAAAGCAAGTGACCACTAGTTTATGTTCATACTCTCCCCTTCTTTTTACTTTGTTAAAAAAGGTCTCTTATAGGCCACCCGCCCCCTACCCTTCCCTTTTTCCCCCTCCTTTCCCTCCATCCCCCTCCCATCACCCCCGAAAACTTGCTCTTAACAGTGAACAGGTTTAATCAAGGTTTTAGAGGATCATTTCAACTTCAAGTTTACCCAGTATTGCACAGTTCACTTGTTATGAAGTCTCCTAAATTAATTTAGAATCAAATTCTTTCAGATTTTTAACCCCACTGATTTTACTCCATTAAAGCACCAGCAAGCATGTTTTATAAAAAGAGGTTCTAGAGATGCTAATGACTTGGTGCTAGATATGCTAATGACTTAGGTCAGAAATTAGTACAAAATGTTTATTACATTATGAAAATGACTAAAGCATTGCCCCCTTTGTATCAAAATACTCCTAACTGAATTGAACACATTATTTCAGTAACGGTACATTTCCTTATTTCAGTTATACAATTTCAATGTGATTTTTAAGAACTTCAAAGATTTTAGCAAAATTAAATTAAACTATTTTATCAAATGAGTCACGTAAAAGAGATTAAGAGTCATGTTTTTTTTTTTATTCTCTGGGTCTCAGTTTCTACATCTATATATGAGGGGAGAGCTCCTTTCAATTCCATTCTCTGATTCTGGGATCCTAAAAAATGAGTTCATTTAAGAGCTAACACTAAGAAATATCATAAGAGACTCCAACAAAACCATTGATGCTACAGGTAAAAAACGATGCTTATTTAAATGCTATTCTAGGTCTTTGTCAGTTTCTCCTAGTCTAACAAGGATTTTAAAAAAAATAATCAAATACACAGATCAGGCACACCAAAAAATTATGCGTATATTTTCACATTTTAAAAATTTAAACACACTAAAACCTACTCCATGTAGAATCATTAGTTTCTTCACCAGGTAAACGGGGATAATGTTACCTCTGGTACCTACTTCACAGCACTATTGTGAGGATCGAATGAGATAATGTCCATTAAGGGCTTTGTAAACCTTTAAAAAAACTACATAAATGGCAGCTATATTATTATACATTCTCTAGTCCTCTTAGTCTTTTAAGTCAGTATTTGGAAGCAAAGAGGTACATTAATAGAGGATAAAAGTACCAGGAAAAAAATATGGATCTAATAAGCTCTCCTAATACAAGTTTTTTTTTTTTCATGACTGTAAAAACACCTTAAAAAGAAGGTTAAGAGGCAATTAATGACAAAACCTTAACTAAAATATTGCAAATGTGATATCATAATACCTTGGTAAATACGAGAATTATGAGAGCCACGAAATTAAAGGACTTTGATACATGTAAGATCAGTAGAAATGATTCATCATAATTTAATGGATGTTTAATTTTTAAATGCCATGTTCCCATAAAAAAGGTATACTGAATAGGGGAACTGGAAATTTCAACAGAGAATCAAGACAAAAGAAACAAACTTTATATATGAAAGCCTTTTTAAAGGCTACACTTACGCAGCTGCTTCTTCTTTTGTCAACCCTTTCCATTTCAGTTCCAGATACTTATCTGTCTCATCTTTAATTTTTATCAATTGAGCCCTAAATTTAAATGAGAGAAAAAAAGTTAAAAGAGAACTAAAGTGCCAAGTAGAAAGATGAACAAGATATACAGATGGAAACCAGAGGAGAAGAAGTACTGGAAAGGAACATTGATGAGTCCGCTGGGGATGAGCAGTTTTGCACAAAGAATTGAGTAAACTGAGTTAAACCTTTGGAATAAATAGCTGTGTTCAAGTCTTTATTATGTAGGACTGAAAATTTTCAAGGTGGGAAAAACTGTTGAGCCCAGACTCTAAACCAATATGGTATTCAAGGACAGGATAGTCATAAAGTCTTTTTTGTCCTTCAAATATTAATTTTGAAGCTTTAGTAATGTAACTGAAAACAATATAATAATAGATTAATAAGTAATATCTTATGTAATATGTACATATAATATATCACATATAATATATCACATATAATATGCTATATTTTATAATATAATATAATCACTAAGAGGCCTTTAAATGTAAAAAGTTGCTAACAGTAGGACTCTATTTTCTCATCTATGGAAGTCATTTCACATGTTTATTTTCAGGGTGTTTTTTGTTTGTTTCAGATCTGTGATTTCTATTTTTAAATTTAAAAAAATATTATTTCTTTTAAAAACTAGAGCTTATCTAAAAGAGGATGCAGTGTTGTATATGGAAGAAATAGAACACTTCTGTTTATATCTAAAGAACAGAACTTAGAGTAACAGTTACAATGAGGCAACTTTGAGACAATATGGAGAACAACTTCTGAACACTTAGAGCTACCTAAAAAGGGAACTGGCTGTCTTTGGAAATAGTGAGTTCTCTGTCACTGAAGGTCTTTAAGCAGGACCTAGATGACTGCAGGTCGGAGACGCTACAGGTGGGAGTCGTACTCTAGGTGTGTGTTGTGATAGATGACCTCTGAGGAGATCCCTTTGAGTTCTGATATTCTCTGAGTGTCTTTGTGATAGCCTTCCTACTCAGACAGTCCGTGGCTGGTCACCAATGACACCAAAGCTATTATTTCTGGTGTTAACTCAGACCCAATCCACTGTGAGTGGTAAATATCAGACCTCTTTCTTTTGAGACAGAAACCAATAGTGTACCTTTAGCTTAACTATGACCAGTATAGGAGTAAATGACCTGGGTACATTCAAGGACATACTTAATCTATGGAACTGATGGAAAATGTTTGGGATATCATAATCTCTTGGGACAAACTTCACTCCATGAATTCTTCTCTTATTTCTCTTCCTGGACCACCCTCCCTCTATGCCCACTGGAATTGTAGGAGACAAAGAATCACAGAAATTAAAAACCAAAACGAAACAAAAAAGCCCCCAAACACCAGGATCAGAGCCACTTACCTTGTGAGGCCTGCTGGGGAACATGTTGTCCTCTTTCTTGTTAAGCGGGCAAGCTTTGAATATTCTATCTGCACAGGTGGCAAAGTTGTCATTGTGAACTAGGAGAAAAGTGCAGAAACATTGTTTATTTTAATGAAGGGTTTCAAAGTGTGGAGATCTTATCAGAGACCCATATGCTATCACAGCAACTGGTACTGAAAGCATTCGTGTGGCAGACACTCAGCTGTCCAGGTTAGGGAGGATTTGGGGCTGCTTGCTTTCTCACTTCTTCTTTCCATTTCTTGCTTTTGGCCACTTGATAAATGATTTGCATATGCAATATGAAATACAGATTAGAATTAGAAATAGATTAGATATAGATAATAGATAATAGAGCAGATGAAATATAGATTAGATTAGAATAGATTAGGGGCAGGTAGGTGGCACAATGGATAGAGTACTCATCTTCCTGAGTTCAAATCTGGCTTCAGACACTTACTAGCTGTGTGACCCTGGGCAAATCACTTAACACTGTTTACCTCAGTTTCCTCATCTGTATAATGAGCTAGAGAAGAAAATGGCAAGGCATTCCAGTATCTTTGCCAAGAAAATCCCAAATAGGGTCATGAAGAGTCAGACATGACTGAATAACAACAAAAGGGGAAAATAAATTCTGTTTTAGAATGGTTGAGTTTGAGATGGAGTAGGTGAGGTAGAATAGGGAGAGTGCATTGGAGTTAGAAAACCTAAATTCCAATCCAGCTGGTGTGATCAGGACCCCAAAAGGCAAAGACCATCCCTCTGAAAGCAACCCAGAATCCTAGCAAGCCCACCCCAACCCCATGAGAAAATTCTCTCCTTGTGACAGGTTCATATATGGCTATGTCCGTTCTTCTCCAATTGCTTCTTTGACAGTTACAATAAATGAGTTAAAAAGACAAACTTGTGTAGGGAAAAGGTCTCCTTGGGAATTCAGTGGTGTCCTTCCCAGGTCACAAAGTCTCATCTGGGCCATACATACCCTGTAAACAATCCAAACCTAAGGGGACCAAATTTGTCTTCCTTAAGTATCCCATGGCAATGTCATCCCTACAAAATAATATGTCAGCGAAACATCTAAAGGGGCCCCTCTGCTTTCATCCAACACTGCACTGACTGACCACAGGAACTTAAGCCACCATGCCAACTGCTTTTGTAACCTCAGGGTGAGCTACAGGCTGAGGAGAGTAGAAGAAGGGAATAAGCATTTGTATAATGCCTGCTATGGGTCAGGCATTGTGCTACCTGCTTTGGTGTTGTGAGGAGAAAGTATGAAAAAACCTAATCAGCTATAAACAGAAAAGTATTTATTAAGCACCAATTATGTATCACCCACCATTCTAGGTTCCGGGGACTAGATAAAAGGAAAACAGCCTCTGCCCTTAAGAAGCTTCCTTTCTATAGGGGGAGATAACATGTATGGGAGAGAGAACTTATAGATGATATGATATAGATGTAAAATAGATTACTTATTTTGGGGGGGAAGCACTAATAGTTAAGAGGTTCAGAAAGGGCTTTGTAGTGGTTGGGCTGAGGTTTGAAAGAAAGTAGGGATTTTAAAAGGTGGAGGTGAGAAGGGGGTACATTTCAATTGTGGTCAACAGTGTCTGACACTAGAGAGAGGTCCTAGGGGACGAAGATTGAGAAAGGGCAATTGGGGCAGCTTGGTGCTGTAGTGGATAGAGCCCTGGGCATGGAATCAGGAAGACTTAAATTCAAATCCAGCCTTACTAACTGTGTGATCCTGAGTAAGTCACTTAATCTCTGCGTCAGTTTCCTCATCTGTAAAATGGGGATTATAACGGTCTCTACCTCCCAGGGATGTTGTGAGGATCAGTCAAATGAGATAGTACTTGTCTACGCATCCCGTCATCACAGGACTTGGATTAATACTGACCCCATAAAATATGCCTACCTATGTTCAATTTTTTTAAAACACAGAACAGAAAAAACACACTCCAAAAGATAATTATCCAACAAAGTCAAGTTTGTCATTTCAAAGTACTGTACATAGAGATGAACAAGACTTCTTTGTCATCCAGATCAACTGGAAATTTTTTTTTTCAAGTTCTCAGTCAACGTTTCCTACTATTAAAGTTTCAGCTGCCAGTTCCTTCATTTTGCTTTCCTCTGATCTGAGAACATTAGCAGCGGGAGCACCTTTACTCTTAAATTTAGTTTAATGTAAGTACCGTAAGCCCTGCTGGCAAGCCTGAAGGCATAAACTTTGAATGGGGGGTGGTAAAAACTGAATTTTCAAGTGAAAAAAAGTTGAGATATTTTAAGTGCGTGCAAAACAGGAAAAAGAAATCGAATTCAGAGCTAATCTATACAGCAAAGATTCAAACTCAAATTATAGCAGCCAAGGGCTGCTCTTATGCTGTCCCCTACCATGGGCATCTGTTCTCTCCCTGTCCTCAAATACACCATCTGCTTTTTCCATTGGATAAGACCATAGCACAGTATACTCATAAATAAGGACGGTTCACTTTAGACAAAATACGTGCTGGCATAAAGGTGTCCGAGTTAATGTTTATAAATCAAATAGAAATTCTGATATTAGAACGATTTAAATAATCAATTCATATTTGATGATCACTTTTCTGGTTAAGTATCATACTTTCTCAAGTCTTCCAAAGATCTGTCATGGGATCAAAGATATAATCTCACCCCATCTCTTCATTTTACAGATAAGGAAAGGAAACCCAAAGTCACACAGATCATAAGCATGTGTGGGACATACTTTTCAAATAATAGGAGAGACATCTTTAGGAGAAACAAAGTAAATTTATTTTACAAACATTGCAAGATTTGGGCACACCTCCATAATGGAGGAGGCGAGGTAAAAGGGAACTTGCCTTAATTTATACTTTTAATGAAAAGATTCCTACCCACCTATATCCCTTCTCACCATTGGTTGGGAGGTGGGCTTACAGTCTAGGTGTGAAAACTAGACAGAGGACCAAGGTTGATCCGGTCCATTCAGGTTTTCCCTATCAGAACTCAACTACTGGGGTGGCATCTGAAAGTCTAGGAGAAGAAAGGGGGTGGGGGGAGAGACCTCCCTGGAGCAGAGAACAAATAGCTCACAGGAAGTCCATTATCTTCTAACATTTGAGAGAGAGGGGGAAGGGCATGCCCACAGCTCCAGGCCCTGACCTTCCAGAATCACAAGGCCAAATCCCAAACCTCTCCTACTCCCTTAGACATACCCTGTGAAGTCTTCACAATTATCTATCCCATTCAAGCATAAGAGCTAGGATTTGAAACCCAAGTCTTGACTCCAGATTCAGTGCTCTTCCTACTGTACAATGCTGCATGAGATTTTTTTTCCCAGTGTGTTACTCTCCTCTCCAGACCCATTTTATCAGCCCTCCACACCTTAATGATAGTTTCATGGGTTGCTGTGGCCAAAATAAATCTTCATCTTGTGGTCAACATCCTTGTGGTGAACCTCTCTGCATTTAGACAGGCTGGTCCTCATTTGCATCTCAAGTAAAATTGATTTTCAGGCCCTTGCTTAATGCTATCCCACCTTTGTTGTCATATTCAGCTTGCATGGTGCTCAAGAAATGAGTCACCTCCATACCAAGACAAGGCGGCAGAATAGATTTCAGTACACATAAAGGTTGCTTGTAATGTGAGTACGCCATTTTAGGAAGGAAACCGATTAGCTAGAAAGCATCCAGAGAAGGACAATTATATTGGTTTTGAGATTAGGGCATAAAATGATCCCTCGAAGGTCTGGTGATATTCAGTCTGGAGAAAAGAACTTAGGAGGTGGGGGGTGATAGTTATTTTTAAGAACGTGAAAGACTGTCACATGGAGGAGGGAATAGATTTGTTCTGTTTGGCAGGAGGGAGAAAAGAGGCCAGTTTTGGCTTGAGGTAAGGAAACCACTCCCCCCAACAATTGGAGCTATTCAAAGGCTGAACGAGTTGCCTCTGGAGGTAGTGCACTGCTTTAACCTCACTGGAGGTGTCTGAGCAAAGGCTGGCTAACCAATCACCAGGCATGTGGGTAAATCATATAGTGCATCTGATTTACAGATATTCATGTCGGGGTTGTAGAGGGAATCCATCCTTGGGAATTGGTGGAACTGAACTAGATGGCTTCCAAGCCCCCTTGAAGCTCTGTAACTCTTCCATGCTTAATTACAGTGATACATACTTGTACTGCAATTTAGGAGACCGGAGTTGTGGGGAAGCTAATACCGGTTCTGAGCATCAGTAACTGGAACAGTTGCCACGGTTGTCTATCTTGTCTACATGTTTCCCCACTGTAGGCTTGAATTTAGACACCACATTGATGGAGTTTAGAAAGCCTCCTTTTTCGCACTGAGCTGAGCTACGCTCCCCAAGCTTGGCTTGGTCTAGCTGTGCTCCCAAACCCTCCAGAGCTAGAGGCAACATCAAAGATTGAGTGCAGTGTGATCTTGTGATTATGACATAGGCCTCTGGTCACCTATACTGCAGTCATGGACACCCTGGTTACTAATGTTACTCTAAAAGCAAGATGGAAAGAGGCCTTGGGAGTAAGGCCGAAGAGAGGGAAAACAAGAGAGAGAAGGGAATTAGCTGATGGGAATCTTCTCCAGCTGCCAGCTATAGAGGGCATAGAAAGAAGCACCATATGAGAAGTTTAGGCTTAGTGTCTTTGAGAAGTACCAGGAACATCCTGAGCAGAAGGAGGAGAGGGGGCACCGACCCAGGGTGCTAGCTTATGGGAAGTGCTACATTTGGCACTAAGGGAGTGCTGAGCCAAAGATCAAAGAGCTGCCTAAAGCCTTTCCATTGGTGGTATTCAGAAGAAATTTGGTGGGGCCTTTGATCTCCTGGTTGACTATGTAACAGTTACTGTCTCTGGTAGTTGACCCCCACTAGCACAGACAAATGAGAATGCAAAAGTACAGGATGAAAGGTTTGAGAGTGCTGGGTAAGACTGAAAGCTTCCTGGAGTGTAAGTTTAAATTTCGGCCTCCTGGTAAAATTCTTCAAAGGCGATCCTTCTTGTCCAACTTTATCCTGAACCATAGGAGAGGGGCGTGGCTGGGGAGGGGCCGGAGGGATCTGGCACTTTAGGAGGAATGATTATGTAGCCATGACTGCTTCTCTGTTCAGAGACATCAGGTGGACACCATTGTCTCATGCCAATTCTCTAAACCTTTAAGAATGTTACTGTGAGGTATTAAACAGTCTATAAATTCCATGTACATCCTAGGTGCTCTATAAATGTTAGTTGAACGATGAATGAATTATTCAGCTGCTAGTGGACTGGGCAGCTAGGTGGTGCAATGGACAAGTGCCAGGCCTAGAATCTGGAAGACATCTTCCGGAGTTCAAATCTGGCCCCAGACACTTACTAGCTGTGTGATCCTGGGCAAGTCACTTAACTTTGCCTCAGTTTCCTCATCTGTAAAATAAGCTGGAGAAGGAAATGGCAAACCACTTTAGTATCTTTGTCAAGAAAACCCCAAAATGGGGTCACAAAGGCTCAGGAATGACTGAAAAACGACCAAACAACAAAGTAAATTCAAGAGAAATCTAAGTTGTCTGCAACATAGTACAATGTAATGATTCCATCAATACACATTGACTTAGGAGGGATGGAAATTTTCATACCAACATCACAAGTTACCATAAACATCTATAAGGAAAGATGTAATTGCAACGTTACTTTAACTAAGAGTAAATGAAGTATATTTAGATTTGTTTTTAAAAAGTCAGAAAGTTCCACTTTGCCAGAATTATGGAATATAGCAACAGTAGCCACTGAAAGTTATATCCTTTTTATAATTTTGAATTATTTGTGTACTTTCTGATGAGTGTGCAATCCCGTCAACGAACATTTATTGATTACATTAAATACATATTTTAAAATATGGGATAATAAATACAGAAAGAGCTTAGAAAGCCCAACTTAACTTACATTTTAAGGTTAGGCCAGATGTATCTCAGGTCTTATGGACTTCCAGCTGCAAAAATCAAGATAGCAATAATGAAAGAAGAGAAGATGGTTAAGGTCAACTTTTGGAACATAACACATTTTTATATGTGCAAGAAGACCTAAAATTTCTTGTATATTTTTAAAAGCATGAACGCTATTACAGGACCATATCCTTAATTTAGTGAATCACTTCTCCCTGACCAAAAAATAAAACAAAAAGGAACTTCTCCCACATTTTGCATTGCGTGGCTTTTTTTGATGAAGACCTACCTGAGCTTCAGAGTTCATTATTTAGGACCCCCGACTCATTCACTTTCCCAGTTTTCTACAACTTATGGGTATTTCATATAGGACACAAGAAGCACAAGCCTGATCCAGCTAAAGTTTTAACACTAAAGGTTAAGATAGATAGATAATGAATAATAAATATCTAGTCTCTATATCTATACGTATCTATATCCAGGTATATTATCTATCTATCTGGCTATCTTGTTTGGCAGGAGAGATAACGGAAGTAAGAATGAAAAGAGGCATATTTAGGCTTGAGGTAAAGAAAAACTGCCTAACATTTGGAACTATTAAAAAATGGAATGACCTATAGCTATGTGTGGAACAGATATATATGTGGAAATATGTATTATATACATGTGTATTATAAAATACACACATATGTGTGTATGTGTCTATACATACCTATATTTATATCTGTGTGTGGAATATATATGTAATATAAATATATACATATGTGTATAGATATCTGTATGTGGATTATATATGTGGGGGGAATATAATACCTATATATGTTTATATATCTATATCCATATACAGCTGGTAGATATCAGTTTATGTGCATGTATATGTGTATACATACATACAAGTAGGATTCTCAGTTCTCTTCTTTACGTTTCCACCGACTTTCCTGGCTGGATTAATTGTATTGCTATCATCATCACCTTCATCATTATTACTAACTGAGAGTGCACCGGGTATGTGGCATGGGGGTGGGGAGGGGTCTGGTTTTGCTAATTTAGCCTCTAGAAGGCTCCGCTACTCGGCTCAGGTGGAGGTATTCTCAGAACTGGACAGGCTTGGGAGAGGTGGGGGTGGGGTAGCTGAGGAGGGCAGGCTTAAGTGCTCCCTACCCCACCCAGCCTGCACTCTCAAAAAGGTGGGGTGGTGACCAAGTCCCGCTCCTCGGCTCAGCCCAACTGCTCCTCTCCCCGAGAGGTCGTCCTTCCCTCCCACCCGCGCCCTCCAACCTTGGCCAGGCAGGGGTCCGGGACGGGCGGAAACGCCGTGAATGGGTTCTCTTTCCCGCCTCCACCCATGTATGTACCCCCGCTCAGGGTCCACGAACCTCAGCCGGGCTGTCTAGGGGGAAAGAAGAAGCCAATGTTTTCCTCTCTTCCCTGCTCCTCCTCCACCTTCTCCTCCTCCTGGGGCGGCGGCGACTGCCCCGGGACCCTGCTGCTGCCCCCTCCTCCAGCTTCTTCCGCAGCCCCGGTCACCTCGACCCTCGCCTGTCGCGGGCCCCAGGCGGAGAGGTGACCTGAGCATGAAAGGGCTGCGGAAGGGAGGGGGGACGCCAAGCGCGGTCACCAGGGAAACCTCAGAGGAGTGGGCGGGGCTTCCCGCCAGATCCCCCTCGGATCGGGGCGGGGCCTAAGAAGGGGCGGGTCTTAGGAGAAGGTGAGTACCCGTCAGAGCCTAGAATCCCAGGATCATAGGTAGCAGATGGAGGATCAGAACTGGAAGGGTCCTTAAAGATCCAGCACCCTCGTTTTACAGATGGGAAAACCGAGGCCTGAACAATTTAAGTGACTTTTCCGAGTCCCATAGAAATAGTCAGAAGAAGAACTGGGTCCTTTTGAGAACAGAGAACACTATTTCATCACTCAACAAGTGACCTCCTTGCTAGATACGATGCCACGCTGATCGCCACCTGTGCTACTTTCCCTCCTCTCCCGCTTGCCAACATCTACCTATCTATCCTTAGATACCAGGCTCTTTTCACCTTCTCCACGAAAATTTCCCAGATTTGGTGTAATCTTTGACTTCCCTGAAATCGTATCCTGCTTATTTTCAGTATCACACGAGCCAGGGTAGGTTTTTCTTTCCTCCCATCTTACACAATTCTCCTGTTGTTTCACATGTGCAAACTTGTCTTCTCCAAATAAATAGGACAGGAACATGTCTTACTAACCTTTGTTAGTAGGTCTTACTGTACCTAGAATAATGAAGGGCATATAAATCAGCAGCATGGTAAGAGGGAAGAGTGCTATATTTAAAGTAAAGAACTTGAGATAGCATTGCACCTGTTCCCTGTTTAAACATGGGCAAATCACTTGACCCACCCACCCACCCTGGGCCTCAATTTCTTTATCTGTAAAACGAGGGAATGAGACTAGATCAGAGGTGTCAAACACACCACCAGCTGTGGGACAACACTTTGGTAGTGCAACCAAACCAGATTAAAATATAATTGGGGAAAATTTAACAAAATAAATAAAAATGCAATAAAGCATAGACAACAGTATATTTTAAAACCAAGTCAATATGCACCCTGCAAAGATATGATTGAGTTAATGGCCTGCATTTCTATTTGAGTTTGACATAAGTTTGACATAGATGATCTTCAGAGTTTCTGTCTAACTCTGGTCTTTCATTTTCTGTCTATCTCCTGCGACACCAACTCTGAATTCTATGATGTTGAAAGCTCAACAAATCTTTTCTGAATTTGTCCTATCTGCTTTGTACCATAGGGCAGTGAGGTGGCACAGTAGACAGAGTGCTAGCCCTGCAGTAGACCTGAGTTCAAATTCAGCCTCAGACCCTTACTAGCTGTGTGACCCTGGACAAGTCACTTAACCCTGTTTGCCTTAGTTCCTCATCTGTAAAATGAGCTGGAAAAAGAAATGGCAAACCGCTCCAGTATGTTTGCCAGGAAAACCGCAAATGGGAACCTGGAGAGTCTGAAATGACTCAACAATAACAAAACTTTGTACTGACGGATTAAAGTTTTCTTCTTCAAGATTTTTTTCTGAATCTTCATCAGTATAAATCTTCCTTTCACCTGTATAGGTCATTGTGTCCTCTGTGCCTTCATGAATACAGGTGTCATTATCATTCTCATTTTATGATTGAAGAAACTGAGAGAGATAGAGGTTAAGTGGCTTACCCAGGGTCACACAGCTAGCTAGTCATTATCTGAGACCTAATTTAAACTCAGGTCTTCCTGATTCTAGGCCCAGCCCTCTATCCACTGCATCATCTACCATGCCTCTAGATAACAGGCATAGAAGATCTGTTGCCGTGCCTGTATTTTTTTATCTCCAACTTGATAATTGCAACTGACCTTTATACAGTACTTTTAAAGTCTGCAAAGTCCTTTACAGACATTATCTGATTTGAGTCTCACAACCACGCTGAGAAGTAGATATTACCATCCCCGTTTTATAGATGAGATACCTGATAAGAGCTGTCAACACCTTCTAGTCTTCAAGAACCCAGAACCACCTCTGGAAGAACAATGGGTCATCAGAAGAGAACTTTATCAGAAAGGTCACATAGCACTTACTGGAGAAGATTCTGGAGAAGATGTTGGGTAGCTTATGGGGATGATGGTATACTGATGTGGTGTTGAAGACAAAATATAACTAAAACAGTATGCTGGGTTTAGACTTGTCTGCTAGAATCAATTTTATTTAATATAACAAAATGTCTCCTATGATCTCTGATATGATTCTCTGTCCCAAGATGATTTGATGTAACATTTATAGGAATTTAGAACAGTGAAAAGATCATAGTATTTTAATACACAGTTTGGTGTTAATATTCCAGAAGAGTTACCTTATCACTCCCCTTAAGGACAGAAGAGTTCCTTCCTCTGATTAATGTCTTAGCCAATGTAAACGAGGACACTACTCTTTGGAAGGTTAAAGCCAAATCACTCAGGTGGGTGGACAGACAATGGTCTTATCTAGAAGAGTTAAAAATTTGGTTGTCACTTTTATTCCATTTCAAAGGAAAGCAGAAGCTTTTGTTCTTCCTATTTTCCTAAAGGGAAAGGTCTGGAAAGGATTTTAGGCTGGGGATACAATATTTCTTAATATTTTTACAGAAATTAAAAACTTTTCTTAATCTGCTTCCATGGAGTCATACTTTCAGAGAAAGGCAGTATGGTATAAACTAGGATTGAGGTCTGTCATTCAGTCATTCAGTCAGCCAATAAGCATTTATTAAGCACCACTTTGTGCCAGGTACTGTGCTAAATTCCAGAGATACAGAAAGAGGCAAAAGACAGTCCCTGCTTCAAGGAGCTCAAGATCTAATGGGGGAGACAATAAGCAAACAAATTTATATATATATATATATATATATATATATATATATATATACACAAATACATACAAACTATATGTAGAAAATAATTAAAAGTGGGGAGGCATTAGAACTGAGAAGAGTTGGGAAAGGGTTCTTATAGAAGATGGGGTTTTAGTTGGGATTTGAAGGAAGCTGGGAGATGGAGAAGAGGGAAGAAGAGTGAGAATATTTTAGGTCTGGGGGACAGTCAGAGAATATGACCTGAGCTGAGAGATGAAGGATCTCCTTCATGGGATGGCCAGCAGGCCAATGTGACTGGACTGAAGCATGTATGTTGGGGAGTAAGTATAGAGGACTGGAAAGGTAGGGGGTAGGGTGAGGTTGTGAAGGGTTTTGAATGCCAAACAGAGGATTTTGTATTTGATCTTGGAGGTGATAGAGAATTACTGGAGTTTATTAAGTAGGTGGGGGTGACTGAAAGGATGATGGATTAAAGTAGAGAGAGACTTGAGGCAGGCAGATTCACCTGCAGGCTACTGCAATAATCCAGGTATGACGTGATATTGGCCTGTACCAAAGAGGAGAGAATTTGAGAATTTGAGGTGTATGTGAGAGATGTTATAAAGATGAAAATCAATAGGACTTGGCAATAGATTGGATGTGGGAGGGCGAGAGATAGTGAAGAGTTGAAGATGACACCTAGGTTGTAAGCCTATGGGACTGAGAGGATGATGTTGCCTTCTAAAGTAATAGAGAAGGTAGGTGGCAGGGAGTATTTAGGGGGAACAATAGTAAGTTAAGTTTTAGACATGTTGGCTTTGAGGCGGTTTACAGCACTTTCAGTTTAAGATATCTGAAAGGCAGTTGGAGATGTGGGACTAGAGGCCAGTAGAGAGGATAGGGCAGAACAGGTAGATTTGAGAATCATCAGCGTGGAGATGATAATTAGATCCATGGGAGCTAATTGGACAAACACATAGTGTAGTATAGAGGGAGAAGAGAAGAGGGCTCAGGACAGAACCTTGTGGGATACCTATGGTTAGAGGGCATGATCTCGATTAGAATCCAACAAGGAGACTGAGAAGGAGGAGTCAGGTAGCTATGAAGAAAACCAGGATTGAATGGTATCCTGAAAACCTAGAGAGAAGAGGGTAAGAAGGAGAAGAGAGTAATCAGAGTTAAAGGCTTCATAGAGGTCAAGAAGAATGAAGATTGAGAAGGGATCATTAATTTGCCAATTAAGAGATCATTGGTAATTTTGGAGAGCAGTAGCAATAGAATGATGAAGTCAGAAGTCAGATCATAAAGGATTAAGAAGAGAGCAAGAGGCTAGGAAGTGGTGGCACCCATCCTAGGTGATCTTCTCTAGGAGATTAGCCACAAAGGGCAGAAGAAATAGAGGATGTTAGTTAGCAGGGATGGAAAGATCAAGAGAACGTTTTTTTGAGGATGGGGAAGGCATGGGCATGTTTGTAGACAATAGGGAAGGAGAGATTGAAAATAAGCAATAGAATGGGGATGACAGGAGTAATCTGATAGAGGAGATAGAAAGATCTGAGATTGCTTGTGCAGGTAAAGGGATTTGTCTTGAAGCAGTAAGGCCATGTCTTCAAGTGAGATGGGTGAAGGAAGACATAGTGACAGAAGGCACCTGAGTGATATGAGATGAGAAAGAGGGAGCTCACAGTGAACAGCCCCCATTTTTTTCTGTAAAATGAGTCAAGCTTCTTTTCTGAAAGGGTGGGAGAGGGGGAATCATAGGAGATTTGAGGAGGGATGAAAAGGTTTGGAAGAGCCACTGTAGAGAGTAGGTTGATAAGTTAGGTATAGAAGGATTGTTTAGCAACCATGAGAGTCAAGTTGAGGTTGTATAACATAAATTTGTAGTGGACCCAGTCAGAATGATTGTGATTTTTCCTCACCTTCTTCAAAAGCATGTTTGTAGGGGAGTT
This sequence comes from Trichosurus vulpecula, assembly GCF_011100635.1. Classification (NCBI taxonomy): domain Eukaryota; kingdom Metazoa; phylum Chordata; class Mammalia; order Diprotodontia; family Phalangeridae; genus Trichosurus; species Trichosurus vulpecula. Next base: position 107,621,525 of record NC_050578.1, on the reverse strand, counting down.
TAAGAGTCAAGAAGACCTAGGTTTAAATAAATCCTGCATCAAACACTTAGCACTATGACCCCAGATCCATATGTAAAATGGGGATGAAAATATGGCACTGATCTTTCTGGGTAATGTCTGTAAGGTACTTTATAAACCTGAAGTCTCCCTAAATGTGAGCTATTATAATTATTACAAATGATCTAAATTGATCCAAAATACTAAAAATCTTTCTTTAGTATCTTATTATAGTCTGGAGAGATGCAGCAGGGTATCAGATAGAGAACCAGCTTAGAGGCAATGATACTCCCACCTCTGACACATCCTGGCTACATGATGCTGGGCAAGCTGCTTATCCTCATAGTGCCCTAGGGAACTTTCTAACACTATAAATTGGAATTAAGTTGCCAACCTACACTGGTAAAAGGGAGTTCATAATGTAAGTGAAATCACAAGTCTAAACATACCCCTATCCTTAGTCTATATTCTGGGCATGCCACCTTGGTAAAGTTGGTGGCAACTTGATCATTTGTTATGTTGTTCCTGTTCAGTTGTTTCAGTCATGACTGACTCTTTGTGACCCTTTGTAGGGTTTTCTTGGCAATGATACTGGAGTGGTTTGCCATTTCCTTCTTAAATTAATTTTACAGATGATGAAACTGAAGCAGATAGGATTAAGTGACTTGCCGAGGGTCACACAGCTAAAAAGTATCTGACTCCAGGCTGCCACCTAACAGCCCAACTTGATCATATTTCATTCATTTGTTCAGCTTCACTTCAGTATGAACTGACTTACAAAATAGGCAGCAAATTGCTTACACAATGGCTCCTTCATACCATACTATACCATGCCATGCCATGCCATGCCATAATATACAATACAATAAACATATATTAAGCACCTACTATGTACCAAGCTCTGTGATAAGTGTTGAGGATACAAATAAGAAAGGCACTCCTTGCTCACAAGGAGCTGACATTTGAATGGGGAAAGACAACACACAGAAGGAAGCTGAAAAGTGGGGAGGGATGAGGAAGAGGAAGGGAGGAAAAAAGGTACCCAGCACAGGTGCATGATGATGATGATGTCTAGTTCAAAGGATGAAGCTGTTGGGAAATGTATTTTACCCTTCTCAAGGGTAAAGTACATTCTTAGTTTAGGTACATTACTAGAAAGAATCTCTGCCTTAGACCAGGCTGCATGCAAGAATTTTGCACTGATGGACTCCAGAAATAGAGTGTATATAAATATAATCTACTGAAATATGGTGGGACCTGTAAGTAGGGACCCGAGCATCCCAAATGGAGCAATACTACCAAATATTTCAGTGGGGTTATAGTTATTTTACCCAAATTTAAGTCCATACAATCAAAATAAATATTTCTTAAGCACATACAAAGAACTGTGTTAGGTGCTAGATTTATAAAGGCAAAAATCAAATGGTACCTGACCTCAGAGGACTTATATTCTGGGGGTAGGAGGGAGGCAGTGAATAAAACATTTAATCAGATAAAAGAATGCAATGTAATTTGAAGAGGAAAGTATACTTATGAATAGAAAGATCAAAGAATGAATTTCTTCCTCCTTAGATGGTATAATTAATGTGATTATAGACATTTTACTTTCTCTTTTTAATGAAAAAAGGATACTTTTTAGCATCACTTTCATATCTAAGTATTTCAATTCCCTCCTTCACACCAGTCACTTTTTGTAATATAGAAAAAAAGAAGGAAGAAAAAAGCTGTTTAGCAAAACTAACATGTTGACTGATGTAACCTGAATCCTAAAACTCATTGCTATGGGCTTTCTTTTCCTCTTCCTCTCCTCATTGGTGGAGATCAATGCCCTGTGCCTGCATTAGGGTGTATGAGTAAGGCAAGATTCACGATATTGATGGTGACCATGAATAAGCCTGTATAGTTTGGGATGACAAAATATAGGAGACTCTCTATATAGAAGGCAGAAGAAGTAAAACATTTATTCAGACACCAGAGGATCAAATCCCCAAACCAATAATTCCAATTCAACATAGCAACAATTGTATCCTAAAACCAGTAAGTCCACTTCATCATAATAGCAAAGAAATTAAAACACAAGGAGGGGGAGGAGCCAAGATGGCAGCTTGAAAACAGGGCCTCGCTTAAGCTCTCCCCCCAAACCCTCCAAACACCTGTTAAAAATGGCTCTAAACAAGTTTGGAGCTACAGAACCCATGAAATAACAGAGGGAAGCAGGTCTCCAGCCCAGGATGGCCTGGATGGCCACTGGGAAGAGTCTATCTCACCATACTGAGAGTGGAGTGCAGCCCACCATGAACAGCACCAGGACAGACCAGAATGGAGGAGGTCAGGCGAGTAGGCCTCAGGGCCATGTATCACTGAGTTGTAGTAATTACCAGACTTCTCAACCCACAAACACCAAAGACAACGGAGCAGGTGAGTGGGAAAACTGCTGGATCTGGGTGAGAGAAGAGGGCTGTCTGGCCCCAGCCCCCAGGGGCAGTGGAAGTGGTGCTTCAGGAGCAGCAGGAAGCTCCAGGCAACTGCTTCCAGAGTCCCTGGCCCACAAGGTGGGAGGAAACAAGCGGCATATCAGAGCGGGAGTGCAGGGAGCCCTTTGCTGGCACAGAGGCAGGTTCTCTTGCTTTGCCCTGCTTGGATGTGGGTTGCAAACCTGGTTGGCAGTTCTTGGGGGAGGAGGAGTGCTGGTGTGGTAGAGCTTGTGGTGACTGTGGAATAGAAGTAGCTCTGAAAACAACAGTACAAGGCCCCTGAAGCTTGGGACAAAGCACTCTCCACTCTGAAAGCAGTCATACCCCTTCAAAAAGCGCAAGAATCAAGTAGTTGGCTGGGAACATGAACAGGCAGTGAAAAAGGACTCAGACTCAGATGACAAAGAAGATCAAAACATATAGCCAGAAGAAGTCAACAAAGTCAAAGAGCCTACATCAAAAGCCTCCAAGAAAAACATGAACTGGTCTCAGGCCATGGAAAAGCTCAAAAAGTATTTGGAAAATCATGTAAGAGAAGTAGAGGAAAAATTGGGAAAAGAAATGAGAGTGATGCAAGAAAATCATGAAAAACAAGTCAATGACTTGCTAAAGGAGACCCCCCAAAATACTGAAGAAAACAACACTTTAAAAAATAGACTAACCCAAATGACAAAAGAGCTCCAAAAAGCCAATGGAGAGAAGAATGCCTTGAAAGGCAGAATTAGCCAAATGGAAAAGGAGGTCCAAAAGACCACTGAAGAAAATACCATCTTAAAAATTGGAATGGAGCAAGTGGAAGCTATTGACTCTACGAGAAATCAAGAAATTATAAAACAGAACCAAGAGAATGAAAAAATTGAAGACAATGTGAAATATCTCATTGGAAAAACCACTGACCTGGAGAATAGATCCAGGAGAGATAATTTAAAAATTATTGGACTATCTGAAAGCCATGATCAAAAAAAGAGCCTAGATATCATCTTTCAAGAAATTATCAAGCAAAACTGTTCTGATATTCTAGAACCAGAGGGTAAAATAGAAATAGAAAGAATCCACCAATCACCTCTTGAAAAAGATCCCAAAAAGAAAACTCCTAGGAATATTGTGGTCAAATTCCAGAGTTCCCAGGTCAAGGAGAAAATACTGCAAGTAGCCAGAAAGAAACAATTTGAGTACTGTGGAAACATAATCAGGATAACAGAAGATCTAGCAGCTTCTACATTAAGGGATCGAAGGGAGGAGCTAGGATTAAAACCAAGAATCACCTACCCAGCAAAACTGAGTATAATACTCCAGGGAAAAATATGGATTTTCAACAAAATAGAGGACTTTCAAGCATTCTCAATGAGAAGACCAGAGCTGAATAGAAAATTTGACTTTCAAATACAAGAATCAAGGGAAATTAAAACATGATATCACAGCAAGGAGCCAAGACATCCTGTAACCTTTCCCTCTGCTAGGGCCTTCTTGAAAACACTCACTCATGAATCTTAACTGTCTGCTTGCCTGTGTACTCTCTTCCCGGAGTTCTGAGAGCTTGCAATTCTGGGAGCTCTTGCAGTTCTCTCTCTCTCTCTGTCTCTGTGTCTCTCTATCTCTGTGTCTCTGCAGTCCTCTCTTTCAGCCCTTCCAGTTCTCTCTTCTCTCTCGTAGCTCTCTCTCCCTCACATTTCTCTCTTCTGATCTTAATAGCTACCCTCAGAGTTTATATATACCCTGTTTAGGGTCCAAGGGCTTCATATATAATCAGCAAAAGGGTATGGGCCTTCCTACAAACAAGCCTCCTCTAATCAAGCTTCCCTTAACTAGCTCCACCTAAGGCCTATTAAATGGGGGGGGGGGAGTGGATCTTTAATCATATTAACACCATGTAGCAGTAAGACAGAGTTGGTGAGAACAGGTAAGAGGAGAACACTAGTCTTTTTGAGTTTTTGGAGTTTCTTTAATCTCTTTAAGTCTCTTTGGGTTCTGCAGTCATTTGGGGCATTTCTGGCTTCCACGTTTGAGAGAGAAGATGGAAGATACCAAGCCCCACTTCAGGTTGCTGAAAGGAGAATATGATTCATATGGGAAGAAAGCAACACAAGAGAAGCTAGCAGTCTCCATCATGTCCCTATCCCCAGCTTGCTGCACCAGAGACTTTGAGGAATTTCCTTTGGTGAGTTCTGCTACTCTTTCCTGATTGAGCTGAATTATCTTGCTCTCAGTGGAAGAGCTCCTTCACCCAGAACTATTTTGTATATATTTTCCTCCATATACCTTCTTTGATTTGCTGTTGAATTGGATAAATGAGTTTCTTTTCCCATAGGTGTTTATTATGAAATAAGTATTTGGTTGAAAGGGAGTCAAGCCTTAGATTTAAAGCTTGGGTCCTCCTTTCTTCCAACTAACGAACAGTGATCAGAAGTTTAGTTGAACCAGAAAACCACATACCCTCCTAGACTAATAATATGTAAGGGAACAGATGGAGATAATTCTAGCCCAGTACTGCTATCTCTGAGGAGTCTAGAGTGGCTAAACCACTCTAGAGTGGATACAACCTCCTGCTTTTCCTCCTGTAAGAAATCAGTCTCCCTTGTAGAATAGTGTGGGAAGAAGAGTTTAGAGATGTCTATTCTGCCTCCCTTTAAGCCACACAATGACAACCACCACAACCACACATATAAGGGACTGTTCTCACTACATTGAGATTAATAGTATTTGCAGTACTCCACACCTATAGCCTTCCATTTCTGCAAATAAGGGAGGGAGGCATGTTTTCCTTGTTGTTAGTCTTCCCATTTACATTGTTGTAGTCATGGGAGCCAAGATGATGGAGTAAAGAGAGCATTCAAGCCATGCCTTCTCAACATTCCCTTTTAAATAACTCTAAAATAATGCATCAAATAGAATTTTAAAGTGGCATAACTAACAAAAGGTCAAGGTGAAACATTTTTCTAGCCCAGGACAACTTAGAAGGACAGAAGGAGAATTCTGTAGCATTGGAATGGGGGGGTGGTGGCTGGGAGCACAGTCTGTTGGCAATGCCAAACTGTGGGCCTTAGAAGAAACAGTAACAGCTGTACTGGGAGTACTCAACTCCCAGAGATGGTAAACGGATTGAACACCTGACCAGAAAGAGATTACACGGGACCCCTGTGCTGGCACTGGAAGCAGGACTGAACATCATTTGGCAACTCTATTGCCCATGCCAGGTTGCAGTACCAGGGCAGAGAGAAGTGCTTGGAGCAGGGACCTTACCTGGGTATAGATCACAGTTTTGGGGAGGAAAAGAATTGTGGTCATAAAAGAACTGGGTATTTACTCAGGTAAGGACCAGAGCACAGATGAGGAGAGCAGTAACTATTCCTCTCCCTATATTGCATCACATTGGAAGCAACAAAAATGTATAGGCCCCCAAAACTAGCTGTGGAAATAGCAGGGCAAAAAAGCCTGAAGCTTAGGACAATGACCCCCCAGCCCAGGTAAGCAGAGACTAAATATATCATTAAGTCCAAATCCAAGAAATAGGCTGGAAAAACAAGCAACAAGAAAGGAACAAGCTGGAAAAACAAGCAAGCAACAAAAAAGAAGCTTACCATAAAAGCTACTAATGGTTACAGGGAAGCTCAAGTTAGAAACTCAGGAGACAATGACATGAAAACATTGAAAATCAAACTCTCAAAAAATGCAAATTGAATATAAGCTCAACAAGATTTTCTAGAAGAGGTAAAGAAATAAATTTTTAAAAAGAGCAAAAAGACTTTAAATCTTATTTGTAAGAGCAATAGAGGAAAAAATAGGAAAAGAAATGAGAGCAATGGAAAAAAAATTATGGAAAAAGAATTTACAGCTTGGTAAAAGAGGCACAAAAATACTGAAGAAAATAACTCCTTAAAAAATAGAATTGGCTAAATGGAAAAGTAGATACAAAACCTCACTGAAGAAAATAATTCCTTAAAAATTAGAATTGGTCAAGTGGAAGCTAATGACTCCATGAGACTTCAAGAAACAAAAAAGTCAAAAGAATGAAAAATAGAAGAAAAAGTGAAATATGTTATCAGAAAAACAACTGATCTGGAAAATAGATCAAGGGGAGATAATTTGAGAATTATTCCATTATTTTGAAAGCCATGATAAAATAAGAGATTAGGTAATAGAAATTATAAAGGAAAACTACCCAGATATCCTAGAACCAGAGGGCAAAACATAAATTGAAAAAAAAAACTACTGATGGTTTCTTGAAAGATATTTGAAAATGAAAACTCACAGGAATGTTGTACAGCTCCCAGGTGAAGGAGAAAATACAGAAGGAAATAATTTGAATGCCATGGAATCATAGTAAGAATCACACAAGATTTAGCAGCTACCATTATAAAGGAATGGAGGGCTTGGAATATAGTATTCCAAAAGAAAAAGGAGCTAGGATTACAACCAAGAATAACCTACTCAGAAAAACTGAGTATGAGTAAGTGAAACTTAAAACTTCAGAGGGAAAATGGATATTTAATGGAATACAGGACTCTCAAGCATTCCTGATAAAAAGACTAAAGTTGAAGAGAAAATTTGACGTTCAAATATAAGACTTGAGAGAAGCATTAAAAGATAAACATGAGTAAGAAATCATGAAGAACTTAAGGTTAAACTGTTTATGTTCCCAAATGGAGAGATGATACATGTAACTCCCATGAACTTCATTGCAGTATCATTAGAACATCATTAGAGCAGATAGAAGGCATCTACTTAAACATAGGGCATAGATATGATGTTGAACTCTAAAGAAAAAAATGAAGGATGAGAAAGAGGGATGTACTGAGAGAAGGAGGAAGGCAGAGGAAGGATGTGGAAGTGCCTCAAAAGAGGCAAAGAAGAATTTTTACAGTAGAGGGGGAAATGTGGGTGAAAAGGAGTGAGTAACATTTAAACCTCACTTTCATCTAAATTGGTTTGAAGAGGGAAGAGTGCGTGTGTGTGTGTGTGTGTGTGTGTGTGTGTGTGTGTGTGTGATCTCCAGTTGGGTATAGAATCCATCTTACCCAACAGTGAAGTAGGAGGGGAAGGAGCTAAGAGAAAAAGGTGAGGCATGATAAGGGGGAGGGCAGATTAAGTGAGGTGTGGTCAGAAGGAATACATTGTTATAGATTTTATGTAATATTGCTTTCCTAATTTTACTTAACTTGACTCTGATCATATGTCTTTACACTTCCCTGAATTCCTCTTATTCATTATTTCTTACAGCACAATAATATTCAATTGCATTTACCCAGCACAACTTGTTTAATTATTCTCTAATTAATGGACATCTACTTTGCTCCCAGTTTTTTGCTACCACAAAAAGTACCACTAGGAATATTTTGGGACCTTTTTTTCTGTCTTTGATCTCCTTCAGATATATTTTTAACACTGGGATTTCGGGGTTGGAAAATATGGCCATTTAAGTAACTTTTTTAGTTTAATTCCAAATTGCTTTCTTGAATGGTTGTATCGATTCATAGCTCTACCAAACAGGTATTAGTGTTCTGTCTTTCTGTCACCCCTCCGACAATATTTCCATCTTTTTCATCTTTGCTAATTTGATGAGCATAAGGAGAAACCTCAGAGTTATTTTGATTTGCACTTTAAAAATTATTAAAGAGTTAGGCAGCTCTGTGGATTGGGATTTGGAGTGTTGGATTTGGAGTCAGGAAAACCTGAATTCACATGCTGCTTCAGATCACAGAGCTCTGTGATCCTGGGCAAGTCACTTAACCTCACCTAGCTTTAGTTTCCTCACCTGTAAAATGGGGATAATAATAGAAACTGCCTTATAAAACTGTCTTGAAGATCAAATGAGGAAACTCATATAATAGATTTTGTAAACCTTACTGTACTATATAAACACTAGCTGCTGTTGCTGTTAGTAAGTAGGAGTATGACTGTTAGTAATTTCTAATTCTTTTGAGAACTATGTTTGCATTCTTGGACTATTCACTGGCAAATGGGTCTTGATATTATATATTTGTATAAGTTTCTTATGATTGGACATCATACCCTTATTAGAGATACCTTTTGCAGATTCCCAATTTAAAATTTCCATTAATTAATAACTGCATTTATTTTGTTTAGGTATAAGATTTTAAATTTCATGTAATTGAAATTATTTAACTGTGTGAGTGTGTGTGTGTGTTGTTGGCTTTTATCCCTTGTTTGGTTAAGAACTCTCTCCCTAGCCATTACTAGGAAAAGTTCCTGATCTATTCCTCTATTTTTTAAAAAAATGTAATTACTTTTAATTTTTAGGTCATGTAGCCATTTTGAGCTTATTATGGTACATAGTGTAATATGTTAGTCTAAACCTAATTTCTGCCAAACTGCTGGAAATTGTACTTTGAAACAAACTTTTTGGAGGGCCCAAAACAGCACATAGTCAGTAATAGAAGTAATTCTTACAGATGTTACAAATTGTATAAGCATTACTAAGCTTGAGCTGTATGGGTAACAAACCTGTCAAAGAGATAACTCTGGAGCCTAAAAGAGACACTTAGCACTTCTGCTAAAGTGAAGACTTGATCAATATCCCAGGTCAACCAGCTGGCAGTAGAGAGTAGATCAATAGTCATTTGACTTTGCTATGTGTTTGAAGGTGGTCTCGTTTTGGCTGAACACTAAACATTTAGCCCTGCTCTAGTTCAACTTTCATTCACTTCTAGTGGCAGAAGGTCCCCAGGGTCTGGCTTGATTGCTGCTCCAAAGCACCCCTAGAAGGTCAGATTCTTTCCTAGACCTCTCTGAGGGTTAAAATCACAAGAGTTTAGACATGGGAACACTCTCTTGCTCACCACCACCAAGGCAGCAATAAGATAATTGAGGTAGAATGGCTGGGGCCACAGTCCAAATGAGAGGCCTGATGGGGATCATTAATTCTATTGGGTCCGACTGGAATTAAACTTGCCTTTGATACACTCATATGTAAAGGGTAGAATCAAAGGAGTCCTTGATCGATTGTGGGTAGCTCCTCAATCAACCTGATAAGATTACAGGGCATGGGTCATTGTTTGGTAACAATGATAGGGTATGGGGATTACCTAATAATTGGCTATTTGACTACTTTTTCTCCTAGTGGCTTCTCTCTCTGTCTCTCTCTGTCCTTCTCTGCCTCTCTCCCTCTCTTTCTCTCCCTTTCTCTCCTTTCCTTTTTCTCTCTCTTTCTCTCTCATCCCCATCCCTCTACCCTTATCTCTCTCTGTCTCTTTGTCTCTCTTTGTCTCTCCAAAGCTTTCCTTCTCTTATTCAACCCACAAAACTCTCTTCTTCACTTTTCTGCTTTAGCCTTTTTCCAGAGTATAGTAAGGGTTGTGTCTAGATTTATCTCCACTTCCCCATAAGGAGGAGTAATGGTGATTTATATCAGAAGCAGGTTTGTAGATTGCCTGAGATAGCTCAAACACACTATTTGCTAACCCCAACCTTCTGTGTAAAGAAGGGAAGATTTTGCATTTCTCCGGTATCATTAGCCTTAGATGGCTAATAGAAAAAGTAATTTTCCTGGGAAGCCCCAGAATGGAAATTACCTTTTGGTAGTTCTAAGTTCTAGAGTTCAAGCATTTGGACATTAACCTCCCAGACAAAGGTGGCTCAATATATAGAGTGCTGGATCTGGAGTCAGGAAGACCTAAGTTCAAGCCTGGCCTCAGACACTTACTAGCTGTGTGATCTTGGGCCAGTAACTTAACCCTATTTGCCTCACTTTCCTCATCTGTAAAATGAGCTGGAAAAGGAAATGGCAAACCTCTTTAGTATCTTTGACCAAAAAAGCCCCATAGGGGCAGCTAGGTGTTGCAGTGGATAGAGCCCTGGCCCTGGAGTCAGGAAGAACTGAATTCAAATCTGGCCTCAGACACAACACTTAGTAGCTGTGTGACCCTGGGCAAGTCACTTAACCCCAATTGTCTCACCAAACAAGAAAAAGAAAGAAAGCCCCATAGACAGCATTGTCTATGGTCCACAGGGTGACAAAAAGTCAGACACAACAGAAAAACAATTCTGAAAATACAGTTCACAAGCATTAAAAACCAACATATGACTCCTATTTTGATTTGAGGCATTAAATATTTTTATGTAATTTTACTTGAACAGGCAGAAAATCCTATGCTTATTTTCAGCATTTAAAGAAATGCCCTATTCACCCTCACAAACCATCTAAAATGTGAGTCCAACCAATATTTTAGTGTATTTTTTCAATGAACAAAACTCCATTTTCTCTCTTACTTCAGCCCAATTGAAAAATTGTAGCAAATGTGCATAGTCAAGCAAGTAAATTTCCACATTAGCCATGTCCAAAAAAAGATAATGGCTCATCCTACACCCTAAATCTATCACCTCTCCATCAGGAGGTGGGTAGCATGTTTTATCAAAGAGCCATCTAAAACCACATCTTTTGATTCAAGTATCTAATTCTTTCAAAATTGTTTGGACCAAAGTTTGTATGGTTCTTAAAAACATCCTTTTAGAGATAGGGCTTCTGAATATTCTTAATGCATGCCAGAAAGCATTCAGATGTCTTTTTAAATTATTAAACATAAATTTTATTAAACATAGTAAATCATTATGGCAGAAATTCCCTTTTCCTCCCTCTCTTCCCCCTCACCTTCCATATATTGCTACGTATACACATACACACACACACACAGAAACAGACAGGCACACACACATACACACACATATACACTTATAAAGGAGCCACTCTAATAATTTTCAATATATACTTACAAGACAAGAAAAAATTCAGTCAAGTAAGCCAGACAGTTACAATTGAGGAAACTGTCATTGAAGGAAAGAGTGAATGGAATGTGAGCACAAAAGTGGATGGGAGAATGGAGCTATTGATAATTACCCATACTCTGCTTTAATGACATTTCAGCATACTACTTTCATTACCTGGTTATCACCAGGAACAGTGGATGGGGAGTAGAGGGCGGGAGACTGTGGGGAAATGAATTGTTCTCCTTTAAAGCAATGTTAATAGCAGCCAATGAATGAATTAGACTCTCAACTCTATCTTGAACTAAAAGGGTGTTTCTAGATTTCTGGGAGGTGTCAATACTTGTTTTCCAGCTTGGGCAAATCCACACATGGTTTCCACTACCTAATATATAATATATACTAGTAATGCTAATCACTAGTAAAGTGATATCTTGTAAGAAGTTTGTGTCATATCCCTCCCTCAATAAATATAGGTCTAGACTTCCCAATTGAATCATAGATAGGAACAACATATGAATAACAGGTAATCAACCAATTAGCCAATAATGGATACTAGATTAGATGTAGATGGCCTTGATCAATTTAGAAAGAGTGAAAGCCATTGGACAAAATACAATGCTGCTCTACAGGAAGAATAGAAGAACTGCTTGAGGAGACTCAGTCATGTCCTGTGGGTCTTGAATAAAATGGAAAGCTAGTTTGGAACCTAGGGGTGTGTGTGTATGTATGTGTGTGTGTGTGTGTATGTTTGTGTATACATACATACATACATACATACATACATGTATACATACATATATACGCCCACACACAGCAACATATATATATACATATATATATACACACATACATATACACATGTGTGTAAATGTTTCTATCGATTCTTATTTATCCTTTGTTCTCGAAGAGGCCCATGACATCAGGAAGGTGATACGATGACTTGCAAGTGAATTGGATTTAAGGTTATACAAAGTCACCAGGTTCACTTTCTCTACCAGAGACATTTGGGTCCAGGGGCAGTATATAGATCAAGATGACTGGAGATGTCCCTGGAACATATATCTCTCTATATATATATATACATCTTGCTGTAATTGTTTTTCAGTCTTTTCATTTGTACCTGCCTCTTTGTGACCCCATTTGGGATTTTCTTGGCAAAGATACTGGAGTGGTTTGCCACCTCCTTCTCTAGCTCATTTTACAGATGAGGAACTAAGGCAAACAAGGTTAAGTGACTTGCCCAGGGTCACACAGCTAGCAAGTGTCTGAGGCCAAATGTGAACTCAGTTCTTTGTTACTCCAGGCTGGGTGCTCTATCCACTGAACCACCTAGCTGTCATACATGCACATATACACATATATACAAATGTAAACACACATGTACATGTGTGTATACACCCGGGTTCCAAACTAGCTTGCCATTTTATTCTATCTCTATATCTATCTGTCTGTCTATCTCTCTGTCTATCTTTCCTTCCATCCATCTATCTGAGCACAGTTCCATCCAAGCCCTAAGCAGAAATAGCTATTTGTTGGGGAGAGAGGTGGTGGGGAGAGGGATAGTGGGGAGGGGAAGAGGAGAGAGGAGAAGAGGAGAAGAGGAGAAGAGGAGAAGAGGGGAGGGGAGGGGAGGGGAGGGGAGGGGAGGGGGGGAGAGATGTAGAGGAGAGGTTTAAACTAAGCAAAGGAAAAGAACTTCAAGGAACTGTGAGTTACCCCTTTTGACACATTGTGTACTCTCAGAATAAGTCCACCTTCCCCTAGACTCTTTATGTACTTGAGAGGCTGTCTCCATAATTTCTGAGGGGAGGGATTTTATACCAACTCTGCTTTCCACAGAATTTTAGTGAATTCCTTTCATACAAGCTAATTAAATCTGGATAATTGATATCAACTATGGAAAACTCATCTTAATGAGTTCAAATCCAGTCTCAGACACCTACTAGCTATGTGACTCTGGGCAAGTCACTTCACCCTGTTTGCCTCTGTTTCCTTATCTGTAAAGAGCTAGAGAAGGAATGGCGAATCACTCCAGTATCTTTGCCAAGAAAACCTCAAATGGGGTCATGGAGAGTCAGATACAAATGAAATAACTCAGCAATAGCAATCATCAATGAGAGAAGCACACTGGTGAGGACCCATGAGCTCCATTACTTTAAGTACACCCCCAATCCTTCATGTTGCCCTGCAATTTCAAGGAAAAAATTAGTAGCCAATCTACCAAGTACCCAATCTACCAGTGCAAATTGGGGTTGAGATAGTAGCTTCAGAGCTTTCACCACAATGTATTTGTTATACTAACTAATCCTTGGAACAGGTCTAGAGAATTTCTTTCCTGAAACAGTAATCTCTGATGAGTTTTAGATCATTCTTCCAATTTTTACAGGTCTTCTTTTAATTTTTATGTTTGTGACTGTTAAAATGTCTAAACGTGGACATAACCTGCATCGTGTTGTAATCTAGCAACACTGAGTATCCCAGGGCTGCTATAATTATCATAGCTGTTAAATTAGATACATGAACACAGTATCCAAAGACCTATATGGAATTGGCAAAATGGTCCCAGAAGAAATATAAAATAATGAGTTAATTTCCCCATTTAGGGTGGATGGGAAGAATAATCTCCATGGGTAAAGTTCCAATGGCAGAATTCTCTACAGTAACGCCAACTCATCACATGACACAATGATACCATTAGATAGATGTTCAAGCCTCCACTGCCCTACATAGGCATGTAGTGATGATGTGACTCAGAATGCCACAGCATTTAAACATCTATTTACAGATGTTTTTGAGATATGACTCTAGCTATGTATATGCATGGAGAATTCAGAAGTAAATGAATAGAATTACAATGTGTAAGGATATTTTCAAAGAATGTTTTAAGCAAGATAACAAACACCACATTTGGTAATGCTCCACTCTAACTACCAGTAATGTCTTCCAACTTATTAAATAAAAATTTAAACAAATACTGAATTAGTCTCAAGAAAATAGGGAGTAGTCACATTAAATAATATTTTGAAATACTACAACGCAGCAAAATTAAAATCAGCATTACTCTAAAAAAGCTAAGGAAGATAGTAAAAAACAAAACAAAACAAAACCAAAGTCAAAGAACAAGAGAAGATTTTTACTGATTTGGAATATTTGGAATTAAGAGACAATTAGAAACTGATTTTATGATCTTAGTCAGACAATGCTATTCATTAGGTACTCCCTGGGTGCAAAGCACTTTTGTACGCTATGAGGAGACAAGAAGGTAAATTCAGGACAGGGTCTTTGCACCCATTACCACCCTTCAATCAAGTGACATTCTAATTGAGAAGATTTATATAATTCAGTGTGACATAGTACAGGGAATCAAAATTAAAAAGTCAAGATAAAAGAATTGAGGCAAATATGTGAATAATTCAGACAGGAATGGAGGGTTTTGGTCATAACTATACCTCAAATTGTAAGTAATCATTCCATAAACTATTTGGTACTAGATAGACAATGGAAGAACTGATGCATGAATGACTAGATGAGTAAGACTCAGAATGTAATGGTCATAGCAATCTAGTCTTTTTATATAAATGAGGTCATGTAGTATTAGGGGGTGAATGAACTCTCTATTCTTGAAAAAAAAACTAGGGAAAATAGATAAAAATGTTGCAGAAAATAGGTTTAGACCATCATCTTACAGCATTTTGTTGTTACTGTTTCTGTCTATATGTGGTCCAGAACTGCTATATGATTTCATCCTTATGTGGAAGTTTCCACAGAAGCAGTTGGGAGACTCAACCTACAAAGTAAAGTTTTCATGAACTGCTTGTGGCACTAAGATGTTAAGTGACTTGCCTGTGCTCATACATATAGTGTGCCTTAGGGTAGTGCTTGAACCCAATGCCACACTGCCTCTTATAGTACATACCACAATAATTCCAAAAAGATAAAGGAATTAAGCAGAATAAATCAATACTGTACTACCTTTAGATCTGGAAGGGACCTCAAGAGTCTTGTAATCCAACATCTTCATTTTGCAAATGAGGAATTGACACTTAGAGAGATTAAGTGACATTTTGTAACAGCTTGGAAATGGCAGAGCTAGGATCTTAACCAAGGTAGCTCTGACTCCAAATCCAGCATTCATTCTGTTGCACCATGCTTAAAAAAGTAAAAACTAAAAGAAGAATCGATGTCCTTTTTTTCTCTCACAACTGTAGAGATTAAGGATGAATTTGTTACCAGCAATGATGGAGATTATTGTAAGATACAATAGATTAGTCAAACTGAGGCAAGTCAGCATTTATTAAGCACTTGATGTATGCCAGGTGCTATTCAAATGCTAGGAATACAAATACAAGCAGAAAGAAAAAAAAGTTTCTGTCCTAAAGAAGTTTTCATTCTAATGGAGGAAGATAACATATGAATATGAAAAGCTGAAAAGCAAGGAGGGGAGAGGGAGGAAGAGAGGAAGTTATCCAGACAGGGGGCATAGTAGAGAAAGTGTGGAGTGTCAAGAGTACATCCCAGAGAGGAATGAAGAAATGACTAACCTGGGCATCCTCTAAACTGTATCATGGGTTTCTCTGATCACCGAGAAACTGCTGTCTATAGACCCATTCCTTGGGCTGACATTTTGCCAATTCCAACAACTGGTATGGTATATATAACCTTTCAGTATTTAATATGGTAATTCATTACATTTACTTGAGTGATTAGAGGATGACAGAATTTCCTTTATAATGTATGGTGGCTCAAAAAATCTTGGACATGGAATTCATACTTTTGGGAGCCAAGATGGCAGAGTAGGCAGTAAATTGCTGTAACTCTCCCATATGCATCTCCAAAGAACCTTAAAACAGAGCCCCAAAACAAATCCCAGAATGGCAGAATTAGCAAAAAGATGGGGTGAAACAATCTTTTAGCCCAAGAAGCTTGGAGGATTGGTAAGAAAGGTCCACCTCACTTGAGTGAAAGGGAAGCGCAGCCCAAGACAAGCGTTCCAGCAAGCCAGTAGCAAGCCCCACCTCAGCAGGAGATCCTGAGACCCAGTGTGGTGGAGCAGGCAAATGCCAACACCAGCAACCCACCACATACCTTAGCATAGCTAGGGAAACCACACCCCCCCAGGTCCGAGAACCACCAGGTGCTTCAGCTTAGTCCCAGGCAAACAGACAGCCTCTGGTGGTCAGACGCTTTAGCACAGCCCAGGCCAAACAGATAGACACTAGCTGTAGGGGTGCCTAAGCAAACAGGCAACCAGCCACCGCCAGCACCCACCCAGCCACAGCTAGGCAAACAGGTAGCCTCCAGAGGTCTAACCACAAGTGCTTCAGTCTAGCCACTAGGAAATGCAGAAATACCCCACTGAGCCTCAGCACTTACCAGAGACCACCACTAGGACCCCAGGTCAGTACCAACTAAGCTGCCAGACCCCTATGGCCTTCAGCAACACTAGCCAACCCCACCCCACCCTCTCAGCAGAGCATCAGACACAAGAGTCCCCCAAGGGCCTCAGGGCAACATCAGAGCAGCACCAGGTAAATAGCCACTAGCATGAGAAGCTAGAGACAATGCTTCCACCCTGGGAGTAGATAGAGCTCAAATTTAAAAGAAAGGAAAAAGCACCCCCCAAAAAAAAGGAATACACAGAAAACAATAACAACAAAAAAAGAATCTGACCATAGAAAGGTTTTATGGGAATAGGGAAGACCAAGACACAAACTCAGAAGAGCACAACAATGTCAAAATACAACCCCCCCCCCACCAAAATGGGAAGTGGACTCAAGCCCAGAAAGATCTCATGGAAGAGCTCAAAAAGGACCTTAAAAATCTTATAAGAGAGATAAAGAAAAACTGGGAAAAGAAATGAGAGTGATGCAAGAGAATTATGAAGAAAGAGTCAAAAGCCTGGAGAACTGCTTAAAAAGTAGAATTGACCAAATGGAAAAGAAGATTAAAAAGTCCACTGAAGAAGATGACTCCCGTAAAGAGTACAATTGACCAATGGAAAAGAAAGTACAAAAACTAATTGAGGAAAACAATACCTTAAAAGTTAGAATTGAGCAAGTGGAAGCTAATGACTCTATGAGATGTCATGAATCAGTCAAATTCAAAAGAATGAAAATGTGGAAGAAAGTGTAAAATACCTCATGGGAAAAACAACTTAACTGGAAAATACATCCAGGAGAGACAATATCAGAATCACTGGACTACCTGAAAGCCATGATCAAAAGGAGGACCTGGATGGCATCTTTCAAGGAATTGTCAAGGAAAACTGTCCTGATATCCTGGAACCAGAGGGCAAAAATAGGCATTGAAAGAATCCACTAATCACCTCAGGAAAGAGATATCAAAATAAAAACCACAAGGAACATTATAGACAAATTTCAGAACTATGAGGTCAAGGAAAAAATACTACAAGTGGCCAGAGAGAAACAATTAAAATATCACGGAGTCACAATCAGGATCATACAGGATCTGGCAGCTACAACATTAAAAGATCAGAGGTCATAGAACATGATATTCCGGAGACCAAAGGAGCTAGAACTACAAGCCAGAATCATTTATCCAGCAAAATTAAGCATAAATACATCAAGGAAAAAAATGGTCATTCAATAAAATAGGTACACCACTTTCAGAAGAGAGGAGGTGGGTGAAGGAGGGAGGAAACTTTGGAACTCAAAAATCTTGTAAAAATGAAAGCTAAAAAATTTTCTTAATGTATAATTGGAGAAAAAATAAAATATTTAAACTAGAAAAATTCTGAAAAAAAGAAACTTGGACATGACAATCAAGAGGGATTTGATTCTTCCAACTCTGTAATCTGTTGCCTTTCTTCTGATCATTTCTGAAGGAGTCTTAAATTTGATGCAAAAAAAGACAAATGGAAATACAGAATAATTCAATTTAGCTCACTATTCACTCTGATTAAATATGGGGGTTGAGACAGAGAAAAGATTTGATGATGATTCTGGATTTGCCATCCTGGGTGACCAGGAGGATGGCAGAAATAAAAATGTTGGGAAGAGAAATAGACTTTAGTAGGAAAGATAAGAAATTTCATGAACTGGGACCTCTTTCAATCTACATGGCATCTCCAGGAAACAAACTGAACTTGCTTTATGCAATTTGTTTTCTTGTCACTGAAATGCATTGGGTAGAATATATTTGCATTTGTGAAAACAGAATCTTAGTGACTCACTAAGGATTCTTCCTAGTTTCTGAATAGAAAAGTGTTGAGGTTCTCACTTGCAATATATAAGGAGTCTCAAAAACTCTCTAAACTACTACTCTTTTTTTAACTTTGAGATTGAGTGATGAGATGGAGACAGCAGTGCTGCTGAAGATCAAACAATCTAACTTCGTAAAAATTCTCAGCAGAGATAGCTAGACTCACAATTCATTAAACACCTCTTCTCCACCCTCATGCATCACTGTCACGTTCCCCAGTTCCATTGGCAGGTGGAAAGAAGCAAATATTTTCAAGAGAATTTGCCCCGCCCCCCTCTCCAGTGTTTATTCCAGCTTTCCATTTTCTCCTTGTCAGACTTCACTTCATAGCCCCTTGCCTTGGAAGTACTGGTGGGAAAAAAAGTTGAAAATGGAAAATTCAAAGGTAAAAATTCCTTATGCAGCTACTTTCAAGTACACTGGCCCTGGGAAATTTACTTGTTTTTTAGAGTACTTGCTTTCCCTCTGCTTTCTGTCCCTCTTTATGCCAGTAAAGGTGTTAAGATAAACACCACCCAAGCACACGATTGGTTAGTAAAGAAAATAATTGGGCAATAGGTAGTTGAATATCTTAGATTTCTCCCTGTTCTTTCCATGTCCCCTACTCCTCAATTTTTAAAGATCGAATAGACTTGGGGATTGTCCTAAGTTCATCTGATAGAGTGATTAGATGTGCCCAGGAGACAATATAGCTCATTTGTTGTCCAGGAGTAATCATTTATGAATTTTGGTGGCCCTTCCCACCCTCTCCGAATGGATTACACTATCTTATGACCATACTAAAATTATAGCTTTGGAATCCCAAGTTTTACAAAGGCCGTATGTTTTTTCTGCCTCCTTTCTCCCTTATGACACTGGGGAAGGAACAACCACCCAAAAGTACTAGAAGAGGGTTATGGAACATAGGCAGTGACTCATTCATTTATAAGTAGCAGGAATCTATTTTGAGCTGGAAGAGACCTTAAATCACTAAGTGCGAACCTATCATTTTACATATAAGGAACTGAGGCCCAGAGAGGTTAAGTGATCTATCCATTGTCACACAGTAACAGATTTGAACCTAAGTTTCTTTTATACCAAATCCAGTATTCTCTCTGCTACACCATGCTACCACATCTACCTAATAACTTAAATCCATATTAATGTTGAAGGCTGTTTCCTCATCTGTAAAATGAGCTGGAGAATGGCAAACTACTTAAGTGTCTCTTCCAAGAAGACCCCAAATGTGGTCACAAGAGTAGGACCTGACTGAAATGCCTGAATGACAACATATTGTAGTAACAGGAATAACAAAATTATCAGAGTAATTTTATATCACAAGTTCTTTCTCATTTCATCATAGTGAGAGATTTGGTTCTTTTATGGAGTGTTGTAGGACCAAAGTGACCAGTGATTTCATGGGATCATACAATCTAGAGCTGGAAGGCACCTTTGAGGTCATCTGCCCCCTCATTTTGTACATAAGAAAACTGAGACCCAGGGGAATATGGTTGGTTAGTAAAAGTTTGAGGCAGGATTCAAACCCAAATGTTCCCAACTACAAAGCCAATGCTCTATCCATTACACCACATTGTCTCTCAATTTCTTTGACCTAAGGAGCTCCTGGTGAGGAAACTCTTCTACCAATGTAAGATTGGTAACTGTTAGGCTACTTAAAATCTTAGTTCCTGGGTCATTGAGAGGTTAAATTTCTTGCATAGGGTTATGTAGCCGTACGTGTCTGTAGTAGCAATTAGATTTGAAGATCTTTCCCACCCATTAATAGGTCATGTGACCTGCTTATGTCACAGGAAACCTAAGACATATGTGGTGAGAGGAGCTTCCTGACAGGACAAGGAAGTTATGTCACAGGAAATGCTGAAAGAGAGAGAAGGATGTTATGGTTGCTAATGGCTGTCCTTGTGATTGTTAGAACTGAACAGGCTGACTTAGCTGTACTGTGAGTTTGTTTTGGGGAAAACCCCAGCAGGGGGTTGGAGAGGTTTTGGGATGGCGACGTTACATGTTGTCATATTGTGTATTGAAGGTTTTGGGTTCCTTGCTGTCATGATAAAGTGGACTGACTAGTTGTGGGAGCTGAGCATTTGGTTATGGGATATGGTTCTCTGGTGTCTGAATAAATGGTTTACTTCTTCTACCTTCTATGTGGAGAGTCTCTTATACTTTGAGATACAGAACCACATAGGCATTTTGACAATTATCATCTACTTTGTTATTATTGTCTTACTGTTACACTGTCCGAGGTCAAACTAGAATTCAAGTCATCCAGATCAGAAGTTGACTCCGTAGAATCTACCTTTTATTATTCAGTCATTTCAGTCACATCCAACCCTTTGTGACCCCATTTGGGATTTCGTTGGCCAAGATACTGGTTTGCCATTTCCTTCTCCAGCTTATTTTATAGATGAGGAAACTGAGGCAAACAGGGTTAAGTATCTTGTTTAGGCTCATATAGCTACTAAATGTCTGAGGCAGAGTTTGAACTCAGGAAGATGAGTCTTCATGACTCTAGGCCAAGCGGTTTATGCACTGCACCACCTAGCTGCCCCAGAATCCACCCTACTGCCTTTCATGTTGAGAAATGATTATTATAAATAATAAATTTTGATGTAGCATTAAGAAACAACTGTCCAGAATCACTACCTGCAATTTTTTTAAAACTAGGGTTTAGGTAAGTGATATCAAATGGATTCTTAATTTTGTTTTGTTGCGAAGTGGGGAGTAAGAGATAAAGACCCCAGAACACTGTTGGGGAGGCAGTTGGCAAAAAGATAGAGAAACAGGGCATGACCAAGGGATACTCTTACTTGTAGCATATCTTCCAGGGCAGAAGTAGTGGTGATAGTGAAGAACTTCTTCTATTAGCTTCCTATTTTAGCGAATTATTCTTGATAAGCAGGTGCTAAATTTCTAGCTGCTAAAGGACTGACAGTTTCATTAGCACTTATAAAATTTCAGCTCCCCAGGGAAAAGTCCCATTTGCCTTGGCTTAGTTATGGCTCTGATTATGTCCTAAATCAGATCACCCAATGTGAAACACTTAAACCATACGTGGGCACACACTTTAACAAAGGCAACACTAACTCCCTAGCAGCATCCATCTCAGTACCGTGGATTGTGTCTGTAGAAGCAAATAAATTGATAATAAATTAAAGATTTATGAAGGTATAATTTTTTAAAGGATATTAAAAAATCCCTCCACTCAGTACTGAGTTTTACCTGTCAAATATCTTACTCTGAAGAGTGACTGTTACCTTTCTTCCATGCCCTTAAAAGACCCGGAGCTCATGACTGCCTCAAGTAAGTGAGTTTGAAGGTCTTCTTCAAGAATGAATGGGAAGATAACAACCAAAATATGGGTCAAGATACTATCATCTGTTGAGAATTTTTTGAGCCAATGTTTTAAGTTAGAGTCAGAACATTTATTGATTCACATTATGCTTATATTAGGTATTGTTAACACATTGTGATCTTGTTCAGAATATCTTACTTCAGTAAATTTCTAACAGCAGGTAGTAAATTATCATTACACACACATAAATATATCATATATATACACACATACACATATACATATATACACAAATGTGTGTATATATGCATATGTATAAGCATATATACTAGCTACATATATATGTACATATGTGTGTAAAACTTCATTTATTGTATTTAATCATTTTATAAAACATACTACTTGGCATTGCACTTCTGAAAGTTTAATATGGTTTTTCAATGGTGGAATGAAGACATGGAGTTACATGAATACTGTAAGTAGCAATTTTGTCACTTAGAGCAGCAGCTGGCTTAGGGTAAGCAGCTTAAAAGCACCCTCAAATCAACTTTGAATTTCATAATGTGAATATAATACAAGGAGTAATGAATACAAATTCTGTTGAATGGAGGGAGAAGTTAGCTACTATGGAAACAATGCTCTGTGGCTTCTGAATGTTGGTGCCCTAGGTGCAAAGCATCAGTTACCCTTCCCTGCTTATGGTTTTGAAGGTGTGAGAAGGGGAAAAAGAGTAAAAATGTAAGAGGGGAATTTATACTTGATTCTTGAGCAGGAAAACCCTTAAAACCTCATGATAACATCAGCAGAAGTCTAATAGGATTCAGATTCAAGTCAAATTCAAGCTATCACCTGAAAACTCATCACCATGACTCAGGTTTGGATTCTCTCTATCTTCTTAAGTCACCCTTGGTTTCCTCTCATCTCTGATTGGTACCTGAGGAAGAGATAGGCTATTTTTTCATTTTTTTATACTGAACTTAACAAATACCAAAAAAATGAGCATTTCCCTATACAGAAAAGGTATGTATATGAAACTGTGTCTCTTTATTGTATATAGCTTCTTTTTCTTTAAGTATATGATAAATTCAGACATGTAATTTTCAAAATTGTCTTACTTGTCTGTGATTCTTTCTGTCATTTCATCCAACAGAATGAAGATTCTGTTCTCTCTCTCTTTTTCAAATTATCAATCAATTTTTTTCTTCCTTTTACCTCTCCCCACCAACTATGAAGAAAGAAAGGAAGGAAGGAAGGAGGGAAAGAAGAAAGGCAGGCAGGAAGGAAGGTAGGAAGGAAAGAGGGAAGGAAGGAGAGAAGAAAGGAAGGAAAGAGGTAAGGAATGAAGGAGTGAAGGAAGGAAATAAGGAAGGAGAGAGGGGAGGAGAGAAGGAGAGTAGGGAAGGAGAGAAGGAGGAAGGGAGAGAATGAAGAAGAGGAGGAAAAAGGGAGGGAAGGAAGAAAGCAGAGAAAGAAGGTGGAAGGGAGAGGGGGAGGTAGGGAGCTAAGGAAGGAAGGAAGGAAGGAAGGAAGGAAGGAAGGAAGGAAGGAAGGAAGGAAGCATAGGCAAGCAAAACAAATTCTCACACTGGAAATATCCAAAAATGCTCCTTTTTCTGTATGTTTGTCCAACATGTCATGAAACGTGCAGTATTCTTTATCGTCTTCTATAATAATGGTTGATCATTTATTGATCAGACTTCTTAAAAATTCTAGATTAGAGACAGCTAGGTGATACAGTGATGTGAAATTGAAAATTGATACCCTATTTTATTCTGTATTAATTATTAATTGACACTTAAGAATTAGTTTGAATTAAATGACAGTTTGACTACTAAACATTAGAAAGTCTGACTTCTTTATAAGTGTTAACTTTCTCATTTCTCTGTGCTTCACTTTTTTTCATTTTCTCACTTAAAATTCTTGAATTTTTGTGCCTCCAGATGAGTTTCATCCTATTTTTTTCTAGAGCTATCAAATAGTCCTTTGATAATTTGATTGGTATAGTACTGAATTAGTAAATTACTTTTGTAATTTTTATTATATCGCTTCGGCCTACCCACGAACAATTAACATTAATTATTTAGGCCTATCTTTATTTTTGTAAACAGCATTTTGTAGTTGTGTTTATTTAGAAATTGTATGTACCTGGGTAGATAGACTCCCAAGTATTATATATGTTTAGCAATTATTTTAAATTGAATTTCTCTTACTATCTTTTCATGCTTGATTTTATTGGCATCATAAAAATGCTGATGAGGGGGGTGGATTTATTTTGTATTTTGCAACTTTGCAGAAGTTATAGTTTCAACATTTTTTAGTTGACTATGGGTCTCTACAAAAAGCAATAATTTTGTTCCTTCTTTAGCTATGCTTTGTCTCTTCCATTTTGTTTTCTTGTCTTATTCGTATAGCTAAGATTTCTAGAACTGTGTCAAATTAACAATAGAAGTGACAATTGACATCTTTGTTTTGCCCATCATCTCATTGGACAGAATTCTAGTTTATTCCTGTTGCATATCATGCTGATTTTTTATTTTAGTTATATACTATATACAATGTTAAAGAAAGATCCATTTATTACCATATTTTCTACTTTAAAAAAACCAGACACCAGAAATGGGTATTATATTTTGTCAAAATATCTTTCTGCATCTATTGATATAATTACATGATTTTATTTTTATTATTAATATAGTTAGTTACGTTCATAGTCTTCTTAATATTAAACCAAACTATATTCCTAGTTATTGTGTATAATGTTTGTTAATATTTTGTTTAAAAATTTTTAATCAAACATAGAGATATTGGTATACAGTTTTCTTTTTCTGTTTTGACTCTCCTGAGGTTAGATATCAAGATTATATTTATCTCACAGAAGGAATTTGGCAGGCTGCCTTCTTCTTATACTTTTGCAATCAGTTTGTGTAATACTGTAATTAATGGTTCTTTGAATGTTTGATAGAGTTCAATTGTAAATCCATCTAGTCCTATCTCCCCCTAACTTTAAGAGTTCAATTTCTTATTCGATTGCTTTTTCTGAGAAATATTTTGTTTAAATTGTGAGATTTGGAGCATGTATTTGGACTTGCATGTCATGGCATCACCTCCCTGATGTCATGGTCCTCTTCAGAATGAAGGACAAACAGCCACAATGACAACAACTACTACATTTGTTGTGAATTCTCCTTTTTCATTTCTGATGCTGATAATTTGGTGCTCCTCTTTCTTCCTTTTAATCAAATCCCTATGCTAATGATGCTCAGATATACTTTTTCAGCCCTAATCTCTCTCCTGACAAAAGATTCACATGTCCAACTGTCCATTGGACATCTCAAAGTGGATATCTTATGGACATCTTAAATTCAATATGTCCAAAACTGAACTCATTATCTCTCCCCACCCCCACACAAAGACCCTTCTCTTCTGAAGTTTCTCTATTACTGTTCAAAGTAGCACTGTCTTCCCAGTCCCTCAGGTTCAAAACCTAGGTGTCATCCTTGCCTTCTGACTCTCTCTCATCACCCTCATCTCCCATATCCAATCTGTTGCCAAGTCTTGTGGAGTTTAACTTTGAAACATCTCTCACATATTCCACCTCTCTTCTGACGCTACTGCTACCTTGGTATGGGTCCTCGTCACCTCAGTACTAGACTATTGTGATAACCAGATAATTGGCTTCCCTACCTCAAGTCTTTATCCACTACGCATCATTTCTTATAGCACAGTCATATTCTGTAACATTCATATATCACAGCTTCTTCAGCCATTCCCCAATTGATGGGTGTCCCCTCCATTTCCAGTTCTTGGCCACCACAAAAAGAGCTACTAATAATTTTGGTACGTGTGCATCCTTTTCCATTTTTATGATCTCCTTGGCATACATCCTCTTAGGAATTCTAATAGATCTTGTGGGTAAGTTTTTTCTCTGAGGTTTTAGGTGTTTTTGAGCTATTTTCATCTATTGGATTGTGTCATGGCTATCCTTTACATCAAAGCAGTCCTTCGTTATTGTTGTTGTTCATTTATTCATTTTTTGGTGCTTTGGCCTTGCTCCTCTCCTTGGCTTATTAGTTAGGCGGGTAGCCTTAAGTGGGGGAAACTGAGGAGAATATGCATCCAGCCTTGCTCTGGGACAGTGAGTATCACTACATATGTAAGCTCTTTGAGGGCAGAGTTGTTTTATGTTATTGTTGGTTTTGCCTTTATATATATGAATTAATGAATAAAAACCCATTTATTAAGTATTTTGCCACATTTCCTATGTTCCAGGCACTGTGCTAAGTTCTGGGACACAAATACAAAAGTGAAGCCAGTTCTTTCCTTCAAGGAACTTAAATTAAAAGTGAGGGAGACAACACCTATCAAGTAATGGTGACCCAGGAGAGGTATTTTGGTTTAGAAAGTTTCAAGGATGCTGAGTGGAGACAATTGGGAGCAGACTGACACAGGAACCATGGCAGGAGTGATTTGATTATGGTTCTAGTACTAGAAGGGGTGGTACTTAGATAAGGGAAGGTGACCAGGGGTAAAGT
Organism: Trichosurus vulpecula; assembly: GCF_011100635.1. Lineage (NCBI taxonomy): Eukaryota > Metazoa > Chordata > Mammalia > Diprotodontia > Phalangeridae > Trichosurus > Trichosurus vulpecula. The sequence continues at coordinate 107,595,288 of NC_050578.1, read as the reverse complement.
GAAGCATTGCCTAGATGCAATGTGTCACTTTGGACACTCATCAATTAGGATAGGGATGGAGGAAGCAGGCTTCCAGAGAAGATATATTCTCAGGCAAGAGAGGGATGATAGGATATGGTTAAATGATTTTTTCCTTGACTCCAAGCTCAGTATTCTGTAATTCCAAAGCCTTTGTTATGTTGGATACTTCCAACTTTCTCACCAAACCAGGGAGATAATTAATAATGTCATTGATGGATTTGAGTTTTAACTCTTTTCTTTTTCTAAGCCTGAGTTACTAATGAGTAGTCAAATAGTTAAGAGATAACAAGCTGATGGGAGAGCAGAGGCAAACCAAAGGGCCTAGGGCATCTACAAAGTGAATGATCAGACTCTGCGTAATTGAGAACTGCCTATAACACATTTATCGACTAAAGGATCAAAACCTTTTATCATTAATAAAGACTCAAAGAGTTTCAGTGAAACAGGATCTGGCAAGGCAGATTTGAAGAAGTTCTGCAAGGTTATTCGAGTGCAGCCCCGTTTTGCTGCTTAACTTGATTTTTGGTGACAAAGGTCTCCAAATCACACCACCAGGGCTATGTGGTACACGGTTCCATATCACCCTCCAAAACACAAGGATAAAATGCTGCTTGTCCACACAGAGAAGCAGCAGTGAAAGAATTAAGTGCTCCACTTGGCTCCCTGAGGACCCTTCCTGCACATCACTTCTGACTGTGAGATGAAGCTCAAATTAATTTAAACCCTATGAATAAAGAAGATAGTGCCCATTCAATTCAATTAAACATGTCTTTATGAAGTACTTATTATGAGCCAGGTACTGTGCTAGGTGTTGGGAATACAAAGGCAGAAAGGAAGAGAAAAAAAATAACCAAACTTCTCTAACAGCTTATATTGTAATGGCAGGAGATGGTTTCTTAAGTTATTTTTAAGAAAGCATATAATAGTTTAGAGAATTGTCAAATTGAAGTTTTCCATGCAATGGTTATTCTGAGCTCCTCATGGCATCCCATAACTAAAGCACTCACCTATTCCCTAATTATAAGGTATGGAATGTCCACTGTTACTTAGGATTTCTTCTTTCCTTGGCTCTACCCTTTGCTAGAGACAGCTAGGTGCTAAGGTGGATGGAGTATCGAGCTGGAGTCAGGAAGACCTGAGTTCAAATCCACTCTCTGACACTTCCCCAATTATCCTCACGACACGAAGATGAGCCTTCCTGATTCCAGGCCTGGCACTCTATCCACTGCATTGCCTAACTGCTTTCATTTTACAAGTAGGGAAAATGAGGCACAGAGAAAGTTCAAAGTCTCTTTTCCTATGAAAACAGTAAAATATACTTATTCCATTTTACGATTAGGTAGGTCAGAGCCATAAGTAGCCACTTTGGCACTTGGAAAATATGTCACAAAAACATGCCTGGGTAAGCCCCGCAAAATATACCTTTAAATTAAAATTTTAAGGCAAATTCATTTGTAGTAGGAGAGAAGCCAGTATGCTACTATATGGAAGGAAAATCAAGACTCCTAGACTCTTGGAGAATATTGTTGGAGAGGCTGCCATGGAGACTGAGGGAGGACCAGAGAAGGGCTAGTCCAGGGAGGAGTTCACCTTGGATACAGTCCCTGGGGGAAAGAAGTCTGTCTTCTGGTAACTTTCTATTTTAACCAGTGAGGCTTTATTTTAGGAAAGAATTCCAGGGAGCTATATATTTATGTATTTTAATTCTTATCAATATCATAATTTTATATTATCTTTATTTCCAAATATATTCTTTCTCCTTTCCCTATTATAAAAGGGTTATTAAAAAAGAAAGAAGAAAAAAGGTTACTTCAGCAAAACTAACTCATCAACTGATTTTGACAGTATAAGTGATTTTCCACCCCTCTAGTTCCCTACCTCTGCAAAGATAAATTAATTATTCTTGATAACTAGGCATTAAATTTAGGTGTCTCTATTCTACTGAAGGATTGTGTCATCAGTAGCTTTAAATTTCAGTGCCCCAGGACAAAACCCCGATTGCCCTAAACTACTTACAGCTCAGCTTTAGGATAAAGTCAATGTTCGATATAGGAATGGAATATTATAAAGAACTTAATCAAAGGATGTTAATATAACTACCTTCTTAAAGTTTCCATCATTTCAAACCGTATACTTTTTAGTAAATATTTTGTCCTATCGTTCTTGCCAAAGCTCATTTTGACTTATACTCATGTCTATTATATCATAACATTGCATTCTGTTCTTTGTCATTCATAAAGAAGATGCAAAGATGCAAACGAAGGCCATTTCAACATTCCCAAGAAATGGCCTGGATAGAAGCAACTTTTATTAATTGTTACTGATTAGCCAAAAGGCAAGTATTTAATTAAACCTGGAGAGATAATAAAACTGCACATGAATTATCCATTTAAGAGCACATAGGTCTGTATATTTCATTAAGCTTTGTTTAACCAGTTATCATATATCTTAAATTCAGGCTGTGTGTTTGAGCAGGTTGTGGTGGGGGTGGGGGGTGGGGTGGAGGGAGAAAAAAGAAAAATAACTCCCTAGAGGGAGTAGTAGTTTTTGTTTTACTTCCCAAAGTCCCATTTATTTCTTTTTGCCTTTTTAGAAGTGTTTTCTAAGTTGCTCATTTACACTGCTTTCCCCATTAGAGAGACTGCCAAACACATTATATGTTACGTCTTGATTGCATGTCTTTGAGAAATTTGTGTTAAAAAGAAACTGTTGACCAGGTCAGAATGATCTTAGAGACACAAAATGGAAAAGCAATTATCTGAGGGTAAGTCAAATTTCTGTGTGCCCCCTCTTATTTTCTCGGATGATATACACACACACACACACACACACACACACACACACACACACACACATATACATATACATATACATATATATGTATGTATACACACACACACATATATATGTATGTGTGTGTGTATATATGTGTGTGAGAGATGCCTATAACACATTTATCGACATACACACACATATACACACATATTTACAGGGGAGAAAAGGAAGTTGGAGGAGTAGTCTTGTTATTCTAACAACAGGTTTGCTGGAGTTAAGTTTGGACTTACATTCTGGTGTTTGTAGTGTGTTACTTGGAACAACTGAATAGGTATTCAAATGGAGGCTTCAAAGAGAAAGTACATATATCCACACACACACATACATACACACACACACACATTTCTGATTGTTTACAGGAGCAGTACAAATCTTCACATCTATTGTGCATCTCTTTGCCACACTGAACAAAAAAAGGATACTAATACTTTAGGGCTCTCACTGAGACAGGACTATGTTGCTGGCACTGCTCATGCTGATATGTTTAGAGTACTCTTGCTTCAGAATTCTGCTCACCCCATTGCTGGCTAAGGCCAAACTTTCTCTATGCAATTGAGAAGTCACATCATTTTCTATTAATGGGAAAAGCATTGCTCTCCTTGTCTAAGGTTCTCCATAGACGAGTATTTAAAAAAATATTTGGTCAAAATGGGTACATGATTTAGATATAAAGGGTGATACTATAGGCAAATTAGGAGAGCAAGGAATAGTTTACCTGTCAGATCTATGGAGAAGGGAAGAATTCATGACCAAACAAGAGACAGAGAACATCATGAAATGCAAAATGGATCATTTTGATTACATTAACTGAAAAAGTTTTTGCACAAAACAAAACCAATGCAACCAAGATTAGAAGGGAAGCAGAAAGCTGGGAAAGAATTTTTTACAGCCAGCATCTCTAATAAAGGCCTCATTTATAACATATATAGGGAACTGAGTCAAATAAGTCAAATAAGAATACAAGTCATTCCCCAATTGATAAATGGTCAAAGGATATGAACAGGCAGCTTTCAGATGAAGAAATTAAAGCTATCTACAGTCATATGAAAAACTACTCTAAATCACTGTTGATTAGAGAAATGCAAATTGAAGCAACTCTGAGTTACTACACCATACCTATCAGATTGGCTAACATGAAGAAACAGGAAAATGAGAAATGCTGGAGAAAATGTGGGAAAAATTGTAACACTAATGCATTGTTGGTGGAGTTGTGAACTGATCCAACCATACTGGAGAGCAATTTGGAACTATATTCAAAGGGCTATCAAACTGTGTATACCTTTTGATCCAGCAACACCATTTATAGGGCTGTTATGTATCCCAAAGAAATCATAAAAAGGGGAAAAGGACCCACATGTACAAAAATATTTATAGCAGCTCTTTTTGTGGTGGCCAAGAATTGGAAATCAAGGGGATGGCCATCAGTTGAGGAATGACTGAAAACATTATGGTATATGAGTGTAATGGAATACTATTGTTCCATAAGAAATGATGAGCAGGCAGATTTCAGGAAAAACCTGGAGAGACTCACATGAACTGATGCTGAGTGAAGTGAGCTGAAGCAGGAAAGCATTGTACACATTAATAGCAACATTGTGTGATGACTGATTTTGATAGACTTAGCTCTTCTCAGCAATACAAGGATCTAAGACAACTCCAAAAGACTCATGATGGAAAATGTTATTCACATCTGGAGAAATAACTATGAAATCTGAATGCAGATCTAAGCATACCATCCCCTTCTTTTTACTTTCTCAAGGTTTTTCTCTTTTGTTCTGATTCTTCTTTCCCAACATGACTAATATGGAAATATGTTTAATATGATTGTACATGTAGAGCATATATCAGATTGCATGCCATCTTGGGGAGGGGGGAAATCTAGAACTCACAATCTTATACAGATGAATGTCAAAAACTAAAAATAAATAAATATTTTTTAAAAAAAATGTTTACACTGAATGAAATAGGGTTAGACTAGCCTTTATGTTTTTCACAGACCCAATTTTTCAATCAGAGAAATACATTTGTATAACATAGAGACAAGCAGAGTAGAATTAAACCATTAAGAGGTTGGATATGGAGAAAGTAAAACAAGGTCTTCAACCAACTAATAAAGTCATGCACGAGAAACACACCTGGCAGATTCAAGCCACTTCAGGAAGTGCAAATGTTACAAGGTGTGAGTTAGTAAAGTTGGAGATTTCAGGGAAGAGAGACAAAAACTTCCCAGACCATCTACATCTCTCATATTCATCCACTTCTCTCCACTCTTACTGCCACCATCTTGGCTCAGGCCTTCATCAAGGTTCAACTGATACGCCACCACCTACATGACACTTTGCTTCATGTCTTTAGTTGTTAGTGCTTTCCCTAGACCTCTGAAATTATTTTGTATTTACTTTGTATGATTTTTGTATTTATCTAATTTTGTACTTGTCATTCTCCCCACTAGGATATCAGCTTTTTGAGAATAGATATAGATAGAGCATTTATTAAGCACATACTATGTGCTAAGCATAAGGGATACAAATAAAAATAAGCAAGACAGTCCCTACCCTAAAGGAATTTGAATTCTAAGGGAGGAAACCTACACACATAGGGGTTCTGGAATGAATGAATGTATGAACGAACATACCATTTATTGCACAATGTATAGATACTTATTGGCACCTCAGTGACATAGTAGATAGACTGCTGGACCTGGAGTAAGGAAGACTCATCATTGTGAGTTCAAATTCAGCCTCAGATACTTACTAGCTGTGTGACCCTGGGCAAGTCACTTACCTCTGTTTGCCTCAGTTTCCTCATCTGTAAAATGAGCTAGAGAAGAAAATGGCAAGCCAATCCAGTATCTCTGCCAAGAAAACCCCAAATAAAGTCATGAAGAGTTGGACACAAGTGAAAAAGAATTGATTGAATAAATATTTACTCAAACAAAAAGGATAGAAGATATGTGTTCTCTCTGTTACCTTGGTTCAGAGAAGACGTCATCTTGGTTCAGGCCAATGGTGAGTTTTGATTGCCAGACAATGCTAACAGTCTATGAGCTTTAATAATGAGGTAAACAAAGGTGGCTGGATATTGCCATCTAAGGAAAGCAAACCCACAGCCACCTTGATGAGATATTCTTGAGTAAATCATATGAGGTTAAGCTTTTGGACTGGTAGAATTCTTCTAGAGTAACACCATTACTGATAGAAATTTATTAGATCCTCAAGCTCTCTCTGTCTGTATATCTTCCCTCCCTCTTTGAGTAAAGGAATCTAATCTAATTGGTCTTCTTTAGCGAGCTACTCCCAGTCATAGTATCATAAATTCAGAGTTGAAAGATAGTCACTCAGGCTAATCCCCCCTCTTACAGATTCTCCTATAAGATGTAATTCCGTACTTTCTGTTCATTTCCATAGCCCTGACAACCCTAATGTCTCTCCTTTTGTACCCTTTCCCTGTCCTTCCTGCTTGCCCCACACCCCAAGTTCTGTTATTATGATCAAATCAACTCCTGGATGGGTTATATTAGTCTATTCCCCATTGGCCCACTCACTACCGTCCATGTAACTTTTAGGACCAAAGTTTCCCTCCTGGGTGATTACTTCCATATATGTTTTCCTCTGTTGGAATGCATCTTTCTGAGGTCTTTTATATTTAACTTTTCTAAAATTCTACTTAGAGTCTGTTTTCATATAACTTTATTAGGTTTGTCTAATTCTGATATGGAAAGACTTAAGAACTCTGATCAAAACCTATTCCAGAGGACCAATGATGACCAGGTTGCCCACTTCCTGACAAACAAGTGATGAACTCAGGTTGCAGAAGAACACGCACACACACACGTATACATGTATATGTGTACATATGTGTATATATGTATATATACACACATACATATATTACCGTCTACGCACATATGTGTGTGTGTGTGTGTGTGTATATATATATATATATATATATATATATATATATACATATATATATATACACATACACACACATATATCTTCTTGCCAATGTGGGAATTTGTTTTGCTTTACTAAATATATTTGTCAAAACAGCTTTCTTTTCTTTTTCAAAGAATGAGGGAGCAGGAGGAAGAGATGGAATTTAATTTAAAATTTACTTTAATGTAATTTTAAAAAAAGAACACAAATTCCATGAGGGCAAGGGCTGCCTTTGCTTTTTCATTTATGTTTCCAGGGCTCAGAAGCATAGAGTTTGGCACATAATGCATTGCACTTAATATTTGGCACCTAACACATGCTTTTTTGTTCATTTTCTAAGTAGCTTTTCCAAGGTCATACAGTGTGAATGTGGTAAAAATAGTGTTTTTTAGCCTTTTTGCCTGTCTTCAAATAGTTGTCACATTCCTACACATTTGTAACTATTGTCATCCATAACATTAAATTAAAAATTTCCCTGCTAATCCAGAGGATTTGAATAACTGTTCTGTGTGTAATATCCTAGGTTCTACAGTTCTAGTGGTATGGGCTTGAGTTTTTCTTCTTTCTTCTTTTGCCCCCTCAAACAGACATCACCTCCTTCCATCCTAGATGTTTCTTTATGTCACATATTTTAACTGGTTCCAGTCTACATTCATCAGTGCAATGCTACATCCTTGCTCAATCTCCATCCTCTCATTTGTCATCAGAGAACCTGGATTCAAATCTTCCACTCAACTACTTACTATTTGTATGACTTTTAGCAAGCGTAAGGTCAATGGGGAATAAGATCTTCCACATCTATCAATGAGCCTCGTGTGGAGCCCATTAAGGCAAGCTTCCTTGCTTGTAGGAAGGCTTACACACCTTTTTTAATTTCTAATTATGCACTGAACCTATTAGCTGAAAGAGTATATATTCTGAGAAGTGAGCTTTTGCTTTGGGGGCTCGCTTATGAGAAAGATGTTATGATTCCCTGGTTGAGACTGAGTGGCCATATGCTCAGAGCTCCTAGATTCCTCAGAGGTAAAGGTTCTCTTGATTCAGGGAGTAGAACCCTGTCTGTTGGTCTTTATTTCTCCTCTTTGTATTTTTTTCTGTTTAATTAAAGAAAATTGTTGACCCCTGAAACAGCTGTCTTTCCTAGTAAAGCAGATAAAAGAACCTGCACTAGCTGTCATCCTGCGTATGCCAGTGTGGTTACCATTACAGCAAAGTACAACCTCTTCAGTTTCTTCATTGGGTTAGATGATGTCTAAGATCCTTCCCAGCTAAAAATTCTTCAATCCTATGAAATTCATTTCACTAAACATTTATTCAGCACTTACTATGTGCAGGTATGACCCTAAGTTCTACCAATGCAAAGACGAAAGAGAAATAGTCCCTCCTGTCCTTGATTTTAATGGGTGTTGGAGTGGGGAGGTTGTAGAGGAGAAAGAGGAGTTATAATAACTATACTAGTAAATAAGATCATTGAGGAAGGAAAAGAATAATAACTCAAGGGTTAAATGAAGATTTCACCCACGAGGTGGCACCAGAGCTGAGATTAAAAAATCAGAGAAGAAAAATTCAATTCATTGCAAAAAAAAATCATTAAGTGCCTACTGTGTACATTCTGCTAGATATAAAGGCACAAAAATAGTCCTTGCCTTCAAAGGGCTTATATTGTCCTAAAACAAATAATATGTACCCAGATAATTACACAAAATTTGCAACATAGAAAGTGATCTGGGTTGGGGGGGGGGGGATCAGGAAAGGTATCTTGTAGGAAGTGATAATTGAACTAATATTTGAAGGAAGCTGAGGGTTTAAAAAAGTAGAGGTGAAAGGGGAGGGATTGTGTTCCAGGCGTTAATATTCAGCCTGTATAAAATCATGGAGATGAGAGAAGGAATGAATAGAAGGTGGCCAATTAGTTGGGAATGTAGCGTGCAGAATTGTAAAGCAACCTAGAAAGAAGGATTGTTAAGGTCAAATTGTAAAGGACTTTATATGCCAAATTGTTGAGGAGGGAGTGTGTCCAGGTAGAGGAACTGTCTGAATGAATGCATGAAAGTAGGAGAGAGAATGTTGAACTTGGGGACTAGCTAGCATTTCATTCTGGGTGGAAAACTGAACGTGTAAAGGGAGGACACACAAAATGGTGGAAGCCAGATTATGGAAAGCCTTACATGTCAGGTGGCAAATTTGTATTTTATTCTATGGGTAACAGGCAGTGAAACTTAGATACTACATGTCAATGGATACATGAGGAAATCCAAGGGGAACTCAGTGGAAGATATGTGTCTCCCCTTGGAATACATTGGTGTGTGTATGTGTATGCAGCTATGTGAGTGGATGTATATATGTATAAGTATATATACATATATACATATACACATATTGGTATATATCTGCATATATACACAGATACATAGATATATGTGTGCATATACAGAGAGAGAGAGAGAGAGAGAGAGAGACAGAGACTGAGAGAGAGAGAGAGAGACAGAGAGAGAGAGAGACAGAGAGAGAAAGAGAGACAGACAGACAGAGACAGAGAGAGAAAGAGAGAGAGAGAGACAGAGAGAGAGAGAGAGAGAGATGATAGCTATTTAAATGCCTCTACTGGGGACATTTTGAAGGATGAAGAGAACCACCTGGTAGAAAGAATTATGAGAAATGAAATCTATCCTGAAGACCTATTGAGCATCCACTTTAATTTGGAGAAAAAGACAACTGAAACTGACTTTAACCTTGTTGATCTCATGGAAAACAAATAATGATCCCACCCCAAATCGGTTATCAACCAAAAGCAAGACAACTAAACACCCGATCATGTTCTGAAGTCAAATGTAGGTTACTTTCATTCTTGTACAGAGTTATTTAGACTGAAAATTGAAACCAGCAACTGTGAAGCAGATCACATTCATACATAATTGAAGCACCCACGGGTAAAATACACAGGCACAATAGATGACATCTGATAAAGGGGAAAAAAACAAAAACCACGAGCAAGAAAGAGAAATAAGGAGGAAGAGAGAAGGATAAGAAGAAGTTTAAAACCAGATACAAGACCCCGGGGACTCTGGAGAAGAATATCCAATACAGACAAAAATAATCTAAAATAAAAAATCCAAATTACTAGACAATGGAAATAAAAGGGCAAATACGTGGAGGAAACATGAAGATTGAGGGGAAATACTCAGAATATAAAACATGTAACGGAGGAGGCACTAGCTTGAAAATCTACTGAGCCCAGACTATTATTTTTTTAGCACTTTCAGCCTTGAAGTAGAATCCCCAGCTGCCTCCAAGGCTCAGCTCAAGCACCACTTCCTACGGGAGGCCTTTCCAGAGCCCTCCAGGTGTTAGTGTTCTCTTGCTCGGTATTATTTTATGTTTATTTATCCATGTACTTGTATCTCTCATATCTCCTCCCTCCCTACAAAAAAAAGTAGAATATAATCCCCTTGAGGGCAAGGTCTAGTTTACTTTTTTCTTTCTCTCCTCAGACCCTAGCATAGAGCCTGGTACACAGCTTATTGAACTCAGTGAAAGTAATAAACTTCATGAATCTAATTAGTTCTACACAGAATTAAATTATAGTTTGTGTCTTTACAAAGCACTATATAAATGTATTATCATTATTATTTTACTATTATCTTTTCATCTTTTTTTCATTGTTTCTCTAGAAACAATCAATAAACATTTATGAGTCACCTACTATGTGCTAGGCACTGTGCTAAGTGCTGGAAGAGTTTTGGGACAAGTTGTTACCCTGAAATCATTCCTGTATGTTTAATGCACTACTGACTATTGCACAGATGGAAATATTTCTGCTTTTTGTAGGGGAGTGAAAGTATTAGGATGCAACTTCATCCTATGCTGGCTCACAGAAAAAGCCCCTGGCATAATTCCAGTAGCAAGCAGGACAACAGGGATGTTGTCCTCCCTCTTCTGTTGAGTTTCAATATTTTGAAACTTTTTTATTCCATATAACGTGAGGATTATGAGTATTTGGTATAATTGATTATGTATGTATGTATATATATATGTATGTATATATGTATATGTATACATATACATATATGCATACATATACATATATATACATACATACATACATACATACATACATACATACATACATACATACATATATATTACTACTTCTAAGTTTTGATGGCTCAATGTTATGTCCAGGTAATGGTGGGCAGCAGTTTAGTCTCTGATGATGGTCCAATTTGAGGATAGGTTATTGGTTGAGCGTATTTACAGCATTATTTTAAGGTCCAGAGTTGTAGTATGGGGGTTTGTTATCTGTTCGTATATAAAAGATTTTGAGAGCCTGATAAAATAATTCTAGACACAAGGTCATACTTTGCTCAACGTTTAGAAGTGTTAAGCCTTTACAGCCAGCAGTGACGCATCACAAAGTTTAGTTTCTACCATACCCTTGCAAAATCTGCTTTAATTGACAAGTCCAGCCTCTTTAGGAATAACCCTTCCGAGATCCCTCATGGCAATGTCTTCATCAGTAAAATGAGGAGGAATTTGGATGAGATGATGTCTAATATTCCTTCCATTTCTAGGTTCTTGGATCCCATGATCTGAAGACCCACTATGTACAAGATCCTTTTCTAGGTGCTGAGAAATAAAAAAAGAACATACAAGACAGTCCCTGTCTTCAGGATGTTGAAATCCAGCTTTATAGGCCCATGGCTAGCATGCTGACAGACCCATGAAGTCTTCTCAGTCATGAAGAGACCTTGGTAGGCTGTGACTATGGCCACATTAGCATGGCAACACTATCTAAAAGGTAGGGAAATGCAAACCACTAAAATAAAAAGACCAAAACTTTAGGAATAAGGTTGAGCTGGACAGATCATCAAATCCTTGGCATTACCTATATGTTAGATTTCTAATCACATATGTGTTTTGCAGAGAGCACTTATGGATGAAATTAGGAAAGAAGAAAACAAATAGAAATTGAAAGAGGATTTAAAAAAATATATATATATATATCCTAAAGTGTTAGAAAAGAACATTGGATCTGAAATCAGAGGATCTGGGTTCAAATTTTGCCTTTATTAACAGCTATAAGACTTTAATTCTCTAGTCTTTAGTTTTCTCATCTATAAAGTAAGAAAGATGGTTTCTCTTTTGATACTCTCTATCAAGGGCACTAGGTGCATGTTCTCTCCAGGTGCATGTTTCTCTCTCTCTCTCTCTCTCTCTCTCTCTCTCTCTCTCTCTCTCTCTCTCTCTCTCTCTTTCTCTCTCTCCCTCCCTCCCTCCCCCCTCTCTGTTTCTCTCTCCGTGTTTTCCTCCTCCTCCTCCTCCTCCTCCTCCTTCTTCTTCTCTTCTTCTTCTTCTTCTTCTTCTTCTTCTTCTCTCTCTCTCTCCCTCTGTCTTCCTCCCTCCCTCCTCTCCTCTCCTCTCCTCCACTTCCTTCTTTTTCTTTTTTTCTGTTTCCCTCTCTCTCTTTCATATTCTCAGTTTCATTCTGGATGCCTCATTCTCCTTCTCCCTCTTTATCTCTCCTATTGTTCCACAGCACTTGACATACTTTTCTATGTTCCTTCTCTCTATTCACACAGCCTCCACCCTAGCTTAGGCTCTCATCATCTCTTCTTTTTTAAATTTTTTTTACTTTATTTTTTTGAGGGGGGAAGGCAAGGCAATTGGGGTTGAGTTGCCCAAGGTCACACAGTAAGTAAGTGGGTCAAGTGTCTGAGGCCAGATTTGAACTCAAGTCCTCCTGACTCCGGGACTGGTGCTTTACTCACTGTGCTACCTAGCTACCCCCACATTATTTATTATTTTAGCATTAATTTAAAAAAAATTAAATTCCAAATCCCCTCTTTGCATCCCTCCCTCACCCACTGAGAAGGCAAACAACATGATACCCATTACACATATGAAATCATGCAAAATGTATTTCCATATTAGCCATGTGCTGAAAAAAGCAAGAAAAATAAAGCAAAAAGTTTTTCAATCTGCACTCTCCTTATCTCTTCTCTGGACTCTGTATTAACCTCTTCATTGATCTCTCCTCCTTAATTCTATCCCTTCTCCAATCCATCTTCAGTGGTGCTACAGAAGTATTTTTTCTAAAGTACCAAATCACTCCCTTACCCATTAACCCTCTCTGGCTCCCTATTGCCACAAGGTTAACAGATAAACTCCTCTGGTTGGCATTTAAAGTCCTTCATTATCTGGCCCCAGCTTACTTCACCAGCTTCATTATGCATCAGTCCTATTCACGCACCCTACAGTTCAGACACAGTGGCATTCTTCTTATTGCTCACAGACAAAACTGGATCTCTGCTCTCTGTGCCTTTGCATTGGCCATCCTCCACAATGGAAATGCCTCCTCTCTGTGACTTGGAATCATGTGTTTCCTTCAGGGTTCAGCCCAAGGACCACCTTCCACATGAAGCTTTTCCCAGTCTTGGCTCCTAGTGTCTTTCTCCTCTAATCTCCTTGCATTTCTCTTGTGTATAGTCTGTATGCACATATATAAGTACATGATGCATCTCACATTAGAATGCAAGCTTCTTGAGGGGAGCAGCTCCTTCATTTTTGTCTTTGAATGCCTAGTACCTAGCACAGTGCTCTAACACTCAGCAGGCACTTAATATATGCTGATTTTGTGATTGATTTACTAGATGGCTTAAGCTCTAACTTTCTCAAGGACAACAATACTGTGACTTTGGAACTCTAACATTGAAGTATACTACATAATTAAAATAAAATGAGGAGGAGATATGTTTGATGTGGTAGATTGGGAGTTGGAGGATTTGGGTTCAAATATTCTGCCACTATTTCTGAGTACTTTGGAGTCAAAGGGATTGCGACTGAATAATAGCTCCACCACTTAACAGCTGTGTGATTTGGGATAATAAGTCAACAGGAATTTGCCACAAACCTGAAACGTCTCAAGCCCTATGCTAGGTGCCAGGACGCAAATGTGGAAAATGAAATAATTCCTTTTCTCAGGGTACTTACATTCTTTACCTCAATGGGTTGGATGGCCTTTGAGGTCCTTCTGAGATCTAGATCCTAGAACATCAAAATCCTAGATTGTTCTTCTCACAGGGAATTCCCTCTACCAATGCAAATCATAATTCTCTATGACCAAAGCAGCCCTTGGTAAGTAGCCTGAAGCACATAGAGTTTAAGCAACTTTACGAGGGTCCCACAGTCAGTGTCAAAGGTGGGATTTGAACTTGAATCTTCTGATTCCAGGTCCAGTATTCTTCCCATTGGTCTACAATTTCAGTTCATTTGATATTTCCTTCAACCCTGAGAGGTCTGTATTAAATATTATTATCCCCATTTTGAATCTGTCTTCCTAACTCCTCTCCCAGCTCTCTATCTACTACCCTATGCTGCTTTTACTATGCTCTAATTTTATCTATAAATGTCACTACCCACATTTATATTTTTAGCCATAGATCAATACCAATGCATATCTTGATAGGCCTGTTATTCAACAGAACCTAGAACTAGACAGCACTAGTATTCAACAGAGCCTAGGTCGAGATAGATAGCCCCAGTGTCCAGTGGAACCTAGTTCTGGACCAAACCATTGTCCAACACGAATTAGTTCTGGGTAACCTGAATATCCAAAAGAACCCAACTCCAGACAGCTTCATTGCCCAATGCAACCTAGCTCTAGACAGCCCCACTGACCAACAGAACCAAGCTCTGGATAGCTCCATTATCCAACAGAACCTAGCTCTGGACAGCCCTGGAGGCCAATGGAACCTAGCTCTGAACAGCTCTATTGTCCAAGAGCCCTAGCGTACAGTGGAACTTAACTGTGGACAGCCAGGTATCCAATGAAACATATCTAGGCAGCCTAAGTATGCAGTCTAATCTAACATGGTGTGCGTATACCCTATGAAAGTATAGCAAATATTGTGCTATTCTTGGCATGGATACGCATTTATTTAGAAGCAAGCTCTTCTTCCTCATTAACCTGTATTTGCAATTCATGGGTGAGGGAGCAAGTCCTATGTCATTGGTTAAACAGGCCATTTGGCTTTTGCTCTGTTAATCCAGGTGCTCCAATTAGTTTGCTGCTTTCATGACGATGTATAATTCAGCTTGCATTTATGAGCAGAATGTTTATTTCCATAATTGTAACAAGCACTTAATTACACTGTAACCTCTTGATTCTATGGGCCAACTGTTGAGTCTTTTGTTAATATTTTAAAGTCGGAGTCTTTTTTTTTATTTGTGAGTTCCCCTCCCCCCTTTCTCCTCCCCTCTTTGCTACCCCCTCCCCATCCTTTCCCCCCCTCCCTTTGATGTGTTGTTCTCATCCTTGTTTGGGATTCTCTGTGGAATATTCCTGGAATAATCTTGCAGTTTTCTTTTATGACTGAAACTTTGCATTTTAACAGTTGTCTGGAGATAGTTTCTTCCTTGTGAAATATCAGTTTTAATAACAGGAAACGAAAAATGCCATAAATCTGCACTAAGCACATAAAGCTCAAATCTCTGAGAGACTGATTAACATGGAGGCTCTGCACAGGTTCCCCAGTAATTAGAGGCTGTGCTCGCATGGAGCCGTGGCTGCTCCGGCCTTGATGCCAGCTCCCAGGGCAGACGGCAATTATTACAGCCGCCAGATCAGTCCCTCCCTCCCCACTGCCAGCTATTGAAGAGGCTTTCAGATGAAGCTCTCTTAATTTCACACCAAACTTACTGTCCTGTTGAAGCAACAGCCTGGGTGATCCAGCTCATTCTTCAACCTTTTTTTCAGGTGGGGTGGGCATCTGCCACCAGCAGCCCTTCTTTCAGGCTCTCTCTCTCTCTCTCTATCCTCCTCTCTCATTCTCACTATCTCATTTCCTCTCATTTTCTCTCTCTCTCTCTCATTTTCTCTCTCTCTCTCTCTCTCTCTCTCTCTCTCATTTCTCTCTCTCTCTCTCTCCCTCTCTCTCTCTCTCTCTCTCTCTCTCTCTCTCACACACACACACACACACACACACACACACTCATAGACAAGGTTCTGAAATGCCCACTTCTCAGATCTTGCCCTGACATGGCAGGGGACTCTTTTGCCCCGATCTCCCTATAGCTGAAAAGGCTGATCTTAGGCCCAGAGCTATGTGAGCATGTATGTTGCCCTCCAGATGAAGATTTAAAATTTAAAAAAGAAAAAAAGCAATTGTTCTTGATGAGATTCCTTGTAACCCAGTGAACTACAAGTTGCACACATAGGGAAAAAGACCTGTGTATCAGTTTTGCCTTGGGTGCCCTGCTGACTGTGTGGTCTGTACTCGGCTATACGATATTCATGATTCTGGACTCCAAAGAAGGTCTTTTGCATTCCATGGACCCCTATGGCATTCTGCCTAGGCCTATGGAGTCCTGTAAAGGAGAAGGGGCTGTTTTTAAATGCATAAAATAAAATACATAGGATTATAAAAATATGGGAATATATACATTATATAAGAAATATTATAAATATCATAACATAAATGTACATAGGAGTACACATATATAAAATAAAAAATGCTATTATATTGAAACACAATTATCAAAACATTAATTAAAAATTTGTAATATAACTCTGAAATCTAACTATAGATCCCAATTTAAGAACCCCTCCTCTAGAGGAAGAAGTAGACATGATAGTTCATCCATATCACGATGCTTAAGGCTATAAATTTCCTTATACAGGCTGGGTGTGATGACAGCAGCATTTCAAACTAACCATATACCTGTTCATCTAGGTTCCCACAAGAGATCTCTGGGCAACTCACTTAACCTTTCTGTGGTTCAGTGTTCTCATCTGTAAAATGGGCAGGGGGGCAGGTTTGGGCTCTCTAGCCTATAAGGTCTCTTGCATTTTTAAATGTATAGTCTGTAATTTCATCAGCATAGGGGATTCCCAGTGTGGGAAAACCTTCTACTGATTCATATTGCAGCCAGTCTGTATCTTAGTAGATCATAGCATCATAGGCTCTAAAGCTAGAAAAGAACCTTGGGGGTCAAAGAGTTTAAAAACTGCCCCCCTCCCAATTTAACAGATGAGGAATCTGAGGACCAAAAAAGGTTAAGTGTCTTTCCTGGGTCATACAGCTAAATTCTAGGGAGTCTCCTGAGGCACATGAAGGTTAACTGACAACCCTGGGCAAATCACTAAACTGTTCTTCATCTGTAAAGTGAAAGGAATGAACTAAATGACCTCTTCCAGCTCTCAATCTATGAACATCTCATGGCTTCATAGACTGTCCTGAAATAGACTGGAAGCCTCCTGAGCACACAGACTGTGACTCACCCTTCTATGTGTCAGGCACCTAACTCTTACCACAGGACAGTGCACAGAGTAGGTGCTTTTTAGTAAATACTTATTGATACCAGGTTGTTTTTTTATGACAAAAAAATAAAACCAAGCTCTTGGTCTCTCAGTCCATTTGGGTTCAAGGTGAGTCTGACAGAGGAGATGGATAACAGGAGTGCTGAGGTTCTGGGGGCTTCAGGGACAGGACATAAGAGAATCAGAGAAAGATGATATCCTACTGTGTCACTGGGGGATGTGTTATTGAAAGCTTAGCTGCGGTGACTGCTAAAGAGACAAACCTGGGCAAAAAAAATCTGTATTGCAGCACCAATAAACAATTTTTGAGGTTAATATCTTGGGCTACATGAGGTGAGCAAAGTGAACTGTGCTGTGAAAGGCAATCAGCTCAAGTTTCAGGTCCATTATATGGAAATGGGAATGAAATCTTTCATGGCATTGTAATACTTCCCCCCACCCTCTCAATGAAACAGGATGAGTGCATTTTAGTCCTGAGCCCAGGTCTCACTATATGACCTCAGGCCATATTCACCTCCCTTAGTCATAATTTTCTCATCTGTAAAATGAGAGGATTAGATCAGACAAGATTACTAAGGTCCCTTCCGGCTCTGACATTCTGCGATTATGTTTAGAAATAACCTAAGAAGCTTTATTAGCGAGAAAGGATTTTCTATTCTAGTTCTTCCACAAAGGATACTCTTCTTGCTGACTTTAAATTTTGGCCTTCTGATGCCTTTTAAATGTACATCGGTCATTACCACAGCCCTAAATGAATATTATCCAAAGCCTGAATCTCTTCTGGCCACTTTCCCAAATGTGGACCCTAATTTGGCTAAGCTTGCTAAGCTTTTTGTCTGTTCCTCTCAATGTGCCTGTGCATTTATTCAGAAATTAGTCATTATCACCAACATTTACATAAAACTTTAAAATTTGCCAAGTGTTTTATATGCTCTATCTCATTTGAGGCCTACAACAGCTCTAAGAGGGAGATTCTACAGGTATCAGCACCAATTTTTTTGGATCAGAGGTTCAGGGATTTTTAGCAACTTGACCATGATCATATATCCAGACAGTGCCAGAGGCAGATTCAGAAGTAGGTGGTTCAAAGCCCAGTCTCACTGAGTCCAGGCATATAACACTATCCACAGGCAAGGTCATCTCTCTTTAGTCTATGCTGCTACTTTTCTATAGTACATTCAGATTTTTAAAAATGCATCATATATGTTATCTCATTTCATCACCGCAATAACTCAGTGGGGCAGGTAGCACAATATTATCATCTCCATTTTATTGCTGGGGTGACTGAGGCTCAGAGCGGATAGGTGCTTGGCCTGAGGCCACAAGACTAATGAAGGTCTACTGGAGAGGCAGCATGGGTAATGGATAGAAATCTCACTTTTGGAGGCAGGAAGACTTCCGTTCAAGTTCCATTTTTGACACTTACTATCTGGGTTGCCCAAAGTAAGTCACTTAACTTTAATTTTTTTTTAATTTTAAATTTTAATTTTAAATTTCAGAGTCGGTCCTGATCTGCAATGGCAGGATGAGTTTCCTCAACAAGGTGCTTGCTGCATTAATGAAATTATAGATTTAGCGTACCCCCCAAAAAAGTTCTTCCAGTAATGGTGTATATCTACAAGCCCCAGAATACTAGTCTCTAGACAATTAAATCTGAAGGTCAGCCAAAAGGCGATGGAGAAGTATAAGGTTGGCATGAATGAACTTTAGCACATTACAAAGAATTATAGAGGAGGAGCAATGCAAAGGATGTTATCAAAGAAATGTATGATTGAAAAAGAAGATGAATTGTCCATGAAGCTGGTTCAAAGGCTAGGCAATGGATGGCTTACTTCTGCCACTGCTGTCCTTGCAGTATCAAGAGGATGCCGGGGAAGGCCTCAGCACATTAAGTGGATCCTCAGTGGGAGGACATGAACAAAAGTTGCCCAAGACAGATTGGTGTGGAGGGTATATAATCAGAATATTTGAAGGGAATGCTGCATCAGGGAGATCACAAATGCATTGGAGTGTTGGCAATTGTCTAATACAAGCTATCTGAACTTCATGTGAAAGTGGAATTTCTACATGCAAAGATGAAGCCACATGTAGGGAAACTAACAAGAGTCAAGATGTGGTGACTGAGAGGAAAAGAAAGAGGGATTGCAAAGAGTTATATTGATTTAGAGACCCAACAATTCTCTGTCTGAGCTATTTTCTTTTTCTTCTTCTTTTTTTGAACATCTTCAGTTCTGAAGTCCTCCAGGTTCCCAAAGTAATCTGGGAGCCAAAGGAAACTCAGGTTGTTTTTTTTAATTTTATTTTGGTTTTTTGATGTTTGGAAGTCTTAGACTGAGAGCTCATGACCCTTCCTCACAAGTTGGCTGACACAACGGCCGTTGCTTCATAAATGTCATCTTTAATTAAAGAGCCTCTCTTTGAACACATCCCTCAGTTTGCTGATGGCACGCCGAGCAGCCGCTCCCCGCTCATGCTCAAAGATTGGTATGCCAACAAAATGCATTGCTTACTTAGAATGTGATATTCCTGCAGGCCAACAAGAGCCTACTTCCCAGGCTGAGGAAAATTAAGACCACCTGCATAGACAAACAGACCCACTTACACAGTAAAATCTCATCAAAGAGGTTTAGGACCTTTGCTGCTTTCTCCCTCACAGCAGGAGTATAAAGGAAGAAACTCAGCCATTTAAAGTTCGTAGGGCTGGTCATAGGATCTAAGATTTATAGCTCAAAGGAACCTTAGAGGTTGTCTAGTTGACCTCCTTCATAGTTCAGATGTGGAAACTGAGGCCCAGAGAGTTGAAGTGACTTCTCAAGGTCCTCTGACTCCAACTCCAGCATTCATTTCGCTGAACCATGCTGCTTTTTCTATCTGCTTGATACACACCAAGGAAAGAGGAGTTAACTAGGTTTTCTATTCATTATTTCTCTGACACCAATATTCAGTTTGATCATAACTTCTGAAGGTCAGGAGTAGGATTTCATATGCGTTAATTGCATAGCAACTTGAGATAGCAGCTCCTGGGGATGGATGGCAAAAATGGAACTTAGAAATGAGCCATGAGGCATGGCACCAGATTCCCCTCCTGATGTCACTGTCAGGAGGCATTAGGAAGTTGGAGGGAGACAGGGAAAGAATCCCTTTCTCACCCTCCAATTCCTCTCTATGACTAGAGGAGGCATGGAGGCAGGGAGGTTAGGAATATCATGGGGGCAGCAAGAAGTTCAGTCCAACAAACATTTATTAAGCTTCTGGTATGTGTGTGAAATATACTGTGATCGTGCTGCCCTGGGGAACAAAGCTGGGTAAGGTAAAGACCTGCTCTCAGGGAGCTTATAATCTTGATGGGGAGAGAAATCATGCATAGGTAAAACTGCAAATAACAATAGGACAGTGTAAAATATTAAGTACCAGATGAATTATGGAATGGAAAAGTAATACTTCTCCTTGGTTTACAAAGTATTTTCTTTTCAACAACCCTGTAACTTTTACTGCCTCCATTTCACAAGTGGAGAAAATATCCACATTCACACAGCTAAGTATCAGGGTCAAACCTTTAACCTGTGCCTTCTGATACCAAGCCAAGTTTGTCCATCCTTCAAGGAATTCAGAGGAGTAA
Organism: Trichosurus vulpecula; assembly: GCF_011100635.1. NCBI lineage: Eukaryota > Metazoa > Chordata > Mammalia > Diprotodontia > Phalangeridae > Trichosurus > Trichosurus vulpecula. The sequence continues at coordinate 107,574,557 of NC_050578.1, read as the reverse complement.
GTAAGCAGAGTGGACGGGAGTTGTGCAAGGCTTCATGAAGTAGGTGGGACTTAAGCTGGATCTTGAATGAGGAGTGCAAGTTAGAAGCAGAGGAAGGGGGTGGGATGTTATGAATAAAGAGCCTAGAACAGTATATGAACATCTACGTGTCAATCATAGGATATGATGGGCTTAGACCTGAACCCAAGCCTCCTTGACTCCAAGGTTAGTTCTCTAATCACTATGCCAAACTGTCTTCATGCTAATTATACCCTTAACCACTAACTCCAAGCTCTTCTGCTCTCTATGAGATATATCTGTTTACATTCTCATTCTTTTTGACAGAAAACCCAAGTAGAATATTAAGAATTATAACAATTTAGAACAATAACGATGATAGCTTACATCTATGTAGCACTCTCACTTGATGAAGAATGCAACTTACTTTGACTATTATGTGTCATTAGACAAGGAGTCCTTGGAGTTAGTTCATCAGCATACATATCTTGGGTAAGTACTTCAAATGGACAATGAGCAGAGTTTAGAATTTTATATGAGGTCAGGTTGTACAATCCCAAATTGCTCCCTGACATAAAAACTTCTCTTAGAACCATAGATTCAGAGTTGATATGGGACCTTACAGATCATCTAGTCCAACTCTCTTATTTTATAGTTCAGGAAACTGAGGGCCAGAGAAGTGAGATAACTTGTGCAAGATCACACAGGTAGTAATTGACCTAGCTAGGCTGTGAGTGCAGGTTTTCCAGCTCAAAACACAATATGTCCTTGGTGGCAGAGTGGGCTGTTATCTATTAGAATCAGGCCAATGATTTTACTTAGTCACAAGATGCACCAATGATTGACAGCTCAACTAGCCAAAGACAAGGAAAGTAGGAATAATGGTTTATTTGACTTGATTAACTTTTTTCATCTCTCCTTTCCACTAATTCTCACAGCCATACGTTGCTACTGGGAAAATCATATCCCTTACAGTCTGAGGAGGCAATGTGTCCAGGACAATTTTGGAAATGCCAGAGTTAACCATTGACATTATCAAATACACAACGTTCTGCTTGGTGGCACCTCTAAGTTTTGAGAGATGGACAAGGGTAACGAATTTTAGGTAGGGCGTGGAAATCTGATTCCAAGGACTGCTTTCAAAGGCTTTAGTGGAGTTGTAGCCCTGCCTACAATCTTGAATAATTTGACCCGTGTTCTTCATGACAGGTCAATAATAGCTTACTTACGATTATATAATTCCTTGATGTGCAAAGCGCTTCTTTGAATTTAAGGAGATACTATTATTATTATTTTCATTTTACAGATGGGAAAATTATTACTTAGGTTAAGAGACTTGATCACCATTACACAGATACTAAGTGTCAGAGGGAGCTTTCAGATTCTGGGCTCTCCTGAATCATGCGCTCTTTCCACTAAACTTTTCCTTATTAAATGTTGTGGAAACATTCCTATGCTACCTGTCCCTCTGCTCCCTAACAGGAGTTAAATTACAACATTATTTGAGCTAGTTGGATTACTGGATGTTCTCCAGTCTCATCCTGCACTTACCCACCTTTGTTCATTCACATAGGCCACTCCCAAGTCCCCCACCCCTGATGCCTAGGAAACATTCCTTTGTCTTTTTCTTTCTTCAGGATTCAGCTGAGGAACACTTCCTCCATGAAGCCTTCTCTAACTCCTGCTGGAATTGCAGAATCAATCAATATTTCTTAAGTGTCTACTATGTGCCAAGCACTGTGCTAAACATTAGGGATATAAAGAGCCAAAAGATAACTACTGTCCTCAAGGAGCTACAACCTCATAGAATCACAACTTTGTAGTTGTTGTTCAGGCTCTTCTTGACTCCATGGACTGACTCCAATGCTCCAGGAAGAGGAGTGAAGCTGAGGACTTTGTGCCACTCTGCCTCACTTAAATCCAATTCACAAGTAAATCGAGATGCCACTATTGTGATGTCATTGCTCCTCTTCAAAAAGGAAGGACCAACAACAACAGTATGCCCAGCCCTTCATCCTCCATTATCTCTGGAAGTCCAAGTTCATGTTTATTATTTCCATGATAGTGTCTGTCTGTCTCAGCCTCTGCCATCCTCTTCTCTTTTTGCCTTCATCTTTTCCCTTAATCAGGGTCTTCTCCAATGAGTACCATCTTCTCATAGTGTAGCCAAAGTATTGAAACTTTGGCTTCAGTGTTTTACTTTCCAGTGAATAACCTGAAATAATTTCTTTAAGAATTGAATAATATGATCTCCTTGCTGTCCAAGACACTCTCAAAGGTCTTCTCCAATACCACAATTTGAAAGCATTAATTCTGTGGCACTCAGCTTTCCTTATAGTCCAATTCTCACAGCTGTACATTGCTACTGGGAAAACCATATCTTTATGACTGTGCGAACCTTTTCTGGCAAGGTGATGTCTCTGCTTTTTATGCTGTCCAGATTTGCCATAGCTTTCCTTCCAAGGAGCAAGTGTCTTTTAATTTCATAGTTGCAGTCACTGTCTGCAGTGATCTTTGAGTCTAAGAATATAAAATTTGACTCTGCTTCTATTTCTTCTCTATTCGCAGGAAGTGTAGAACCAAATTGCCAAGATCTTAGGGTTTTTTGTATTAAGTTTCAAGCCAGCTTTTACACTCTTCTCTTTTACCCTCATTGAGAGGCTTCATAATTCTTTTTTACTTTCTGTCATCAGAGCGGTATCATCTGTATATCTGAGATTGTTGATATTTTCCTGCAAATCTTTGGCTTTTGATTCATATAGGCTGGCATTTCTCATGATGTGCACGTAAGTTAAATAAATAAGGTGACAATATACTGCTTTGTTGTACTCTTTTTCCAATCTTAAACCAATCAGTTCCATGTTTGGTTCTAACTGTTGCTTCTTGGCCTGCATACATGTTCCGCAGGAGACAGGTAAGATAATCTGATACTCCCATATTTTTAAGGACTTGCCACATTTTGTTGTGATCCATAGAATCAAAGGCTTTAGTGTAGTTAATGAAGCAGAAGTAGATTTTTTCTGGAACTCCTTTACTTTCTCCATAATCCAGCAAATGTTGGCAATTTGGTCTCTAGTTCCTCTGCCTCTTCATCAGCCAGCCTGCTATTCTGGCAATTCTTGGTTCACATGTTGCTGAAACCTAGCTTGCAGAATCTTATGCATTGCCTTGCTGGCATGTGATGTAAGTTCAATTGTCTGGTAGTTTGAATATTCCTTGTCAGTGTCTTCCTTGGGACATAAACTGTTCTTTTCCAACCCAGTGGCCATTGTTGAGTTTTCCAAAATTGCTGGCATAGAAAGTGCATCACTTTAACAGAATCATCTTTTAGGATTTTAAATAGCTCAGCTGGAATCACAGCATGTTAAAGTTAAATGCAAAGATTTGAGTTTCTCCTCTTTGCATATGATTGGTAACACATCTTCCCTGTCTGTGAATGCTCTACACGTGAAGCCCCTGCAGGTCCATTCTTCCCACTGAGTATGTGCATATTTGCATGCTCAAGTTTTAGGGGCAGAATATTGTCATTACTATTACTATGGTATAATGCAGCTAGATGGATCAGCGAATACAGCACTGGGCAGGGAGGCAGGAAGACCCCAGCCATAGAAACTTACTAGCTTGTTTTCTTTTACAACATGACTAATATAGAAATATGCTTTGCATGACTACACATGTATAATCAATATCAAATTGCTTGCCTCCTCAGTGAAGAAGGAAGTGAAGGAGGAAGAGAATTTGGAGCTCAACATTTTAAAAACAAATATTAAAAGTTGTTTTTACATGTAATTGGGGAAAAAAATAAAATATGAAATATTTTTTAAAAGAAACTTTCTAACTATGTGACCCTGGGGAGGTCACTTAACTACTGTTTGCCTAAGTTTCCTCATCTATAAAATGGGGAGAAAGATAGGACCTACCTCCCAGGGATCCTGTAAGGATCAAATGAGATAATAATTGTAAAGTGCTTAGCACAGTGCCTGGCAAATATAAATTGCTACCTAAATGCTAGCTATGATGATGTTGATGATATCTGTGTTGTGAATTAAGTTTCTATACTGAATGACTAGCAAAGGCAGGTATACCAATGGGGGCTCATAAGCTATAGTTTACAGAATATTCTGACCCTCAAAGTACCTAGAATCTAGGATAGAGACAATCTAATCCCACTCAACCCTCTCACTTCATGGAATATGAAACTGAAGCCCAGAGCAATAAAATATCCTCCACAATGTCATACAAATAATCATTAAGAGAACTGGGATTTGAACCTTGGAGTTATGACTCTAAGTCCACTGCTCTTCCTGTAAGTCTTCCCCCATGCTAGTTCCTTAGTGAAGCCTTCCCTGATCCTCCTTTGATAAAGTGATCTGTCTTCTTGAATTTGCTTCAAAGACTCTGCACTATTTCTTTCCTTTTATTAAATTATATCTTCTATGACATTGTGTACATTCTGTATCATTATCTCAACAATTTATTTAATTATAAATTCATTGAGGGCAGGTAACTATGCCAGTTTTCATTTTCCTGTCTCCAGCACTTAGGTTTGGTGCCCTGTATTTAGTGAGTTTATAGTAAATTTAGTAAGTTTATATAGTAATTTTAGTAAGTTTATAAACGTGTTCAGTTGGATTTTGGAAGGAAAAATGCTTTTAAAATAAAATAATGGTTATGGTTGATTTTTGTTCCTTCAAGAACTAGCAGGTGGTGTTGGACTTGCTTGTGACAGTAGAATTGTCCTCTGTGAATTGACTTTAGTATTGTCCATCTCAGCTGACTCACTGTAAGATTTGAATTTAATAATAAAAATAATACAAAATAACCTTGGATTATTTTGATTGCTCAAACATGGAAATAGTTCTACTGACTTGTGTCTCTTTGTTTGTCCTTTAATGGGGGGAGGTAAAGTTAGCTGTGTAGAAGCTGCAGGGATTATTATGGGTGCAGAATCAGAGTATTATAACTTTGCAATCAGAATGCTTCCCGATTGGCTGAAAGTAAACACAAGACTGGAGGAATGGCCCAGTGAGCCCAGGTCAACAATCTCAAATTCAGGAGGAGTAGGAGTAGTTGATTCAATAGTCTTATCGGGGGTCATTACGGGAATGAGCCCAGTAGAAAATGACTTAGTAAGTTTAGAAGCATTTAACCCAATCAAGGTTTCTCATATACTTCTTGTACTTAGTGTTCAGTTGTTTTAAGTCATGTCCGACTCTTTATCACCCCATTGGGAGTTTTCCTTGGCAAAGATACTGGAGTGGTTGGTCATTTCCTTCTCCAGCTCATTTTACAGATGAGGAAACTGAGGCAAACAGGGTTAAGTGACTTGCCCAGGGTCACGCAGCTAGTAAGTGTCTAAGGGCAGATTCAAACTCATGAGGATGAGTCTTCCTGACTCCAGGCCCAGCATTCTATCTACTACACCACTTCTTAGATAGTAGGTTTGGTTTTTTTTGTTTGCTTTTTTGGTAGGGCAATTGGGGTTAAGTGACTTGCCCAAGGTCATGCAGCTAGTACATGTGTTAAGTGTCTGAGGTCGGATTTGAACTCAGGTCCTCCTGACTCCAGGGCTGGTGCTGTACTCACTGCACCACCTAGCTGCCCCAAGCGGCCCACCTCTTGTACACTTACTTCTAATGAACTAATCTTGGTATAATTCAGGATTTGTATATTTCCCTTTCTCTTGTTTAAAAACAAAATTGCAAACCGTTTTAGAAAATGAATGCTTGTGTGCTGGAGTTTGTGGAGACAGGAGGCCTCTGTCTTGGCAATTGATAGTCTGGGACTGGCATACATTTTAGATTTCAAATCAAACTTCCAAAGAGTTTACCCTTTGAGTTCTTTCAGCAGTCTGCTAACACTCTGGCCAACTTTTGGCTTGCCTCATCAGCCCCTCTCCCAACTCCAATTCTAGATCTCCACTGAAACACAGATTTACTGATCTTTAGGTTTCCATAGAAACCCCGCAATGCCTTTTAGAGAGTTTTAGTATTGCCACCCCCAGCTGTGTCACTATGAGATTTGAATTTTGATGAAAAGATGGATGTCATGGTACCTGGCATGAAGTTTAGGCCCCTCCTGACAAGCTGCCTTGATGTCTTCTGACTGAATGTTGCCTGTTTTACTCTTCCTGCCTCATAAAACTATTCTGGGTCTGCAACATTTTAAAGTCTGCATCTTTTAAGATTTTTATACTGCCCCTTAATAATCTACGGATTCCAAAAAACCAGCCATGCCTAAGGAACATAAAATGTAAATCATAGAGGGCCACTGGCATTTGCTAAAACCCTTTTTTTAAAAAAAATTCTTTACCTTGAACTTGTCAGAAATCATTAATTAATTAATTCACAGTACTGAGTTATAATCATAGCTTCTGACATTTCTAGAAAATATAAAAGTAAGAATACTGTCAAACATGGATGTTACTCCAATTTACTTTATTTTCATTCACAGATACGATCTTAGCAAATTAGAGCTAACACCCCATGATGTTTAAAAGATCCCAAATTGCCTTCTTTCCGTAAGTCACTCAACAGATCAAATGTAAGCAGCTGTATTCCATAGCTTCCACATCAAATTTGCTCAATTTGCCAGCAAAAAAAAAGATTTTGATGGTGTCTATGCTCTGGACCCTCTAAGAAGCAAGCTTAGCTCATTTGCTTTGATTTCTCACAAAGGAAGAGTTGCTGCTAAAAGAATTCAAGGAAAATAACTTGCTTCTTAAAAGTTATGTAGTGGCCTGGATTCCTATCACTCTGGGCTAACATTTAGCCAGTCTGGGTTCTAGGTACCTTGTGGGTTAGTATTTTGTCCAAACCATCTTGAACCCCATCAATGTATTGACTATTGCTTGTCAGCTAGAAGACACTATTCACAACACAAGCATTTTAATTGAAAAAAATATAGTAATAGAACATCCTTCCCATAAATATTAAGCTCACACTCTAACAAATACACACAAACTCTGTGGAAAGAATGAACTTGTATAGTTTTCAAATTTAGGACATTTATATATGGGAAGCAGAACATATGTGAAGATGCATGCAAACAGAACACATGTAACTAGGGAATACATATGGAGATGCAACTGAAATCTCTGATACTACAAAGCTGCTGGTGTCTTCTAGTAATGTCGACCTGCAGAACTCTGCTGAACCCACTCCACATTAAGGATTGTGTCTTAGGGCACTCCTGGCCTGGCATTACATCTCAGCTGCTTCCTGCTGGTGTCCCCCTACATTTTACCAAGGGTCACATCTCTGCTTCAGCTGATAGCTGTTCAGTGATATTTATACCATTCGATAGCCTGTGCAACAACCAGTAATGATGCTGTGATTAGTAAGCTTCTCCCCTGTAAAGAAAGCTGTAGCTCTTTTATTAATAAAGCAATCAACAAGCATTTTTTTAAAGTACTTACTATATGTTGGGTATCAAAAGTTTATTGAGCCACATCCATAGCTTCTGTTCCAGACTTCTCTATTAGCCTTCCACTGGGTCTTGGCCACACTCCTTAGCCAAGGTGTTATCTTCAGAGGCACCTGTTATTTTGGTAATAACAAAAAGCAACTCCCTTACTTGAAGGGAGGGCTATAAATCTCCTTATATAGCCTTCCCAATGAGTAGTTATGGATTTGTCTCTCCCTGCGGCTAGACTTCTTAGCAAACAATAATTATGAAATCTCACTAGATCACTTCTTAAACACCTTTCTCAGTCAATGGCTGAGAGGCTGTTTTTATTTTTCTTAATAGGCATTGTTAGCCAGTGACAAACAAGATCCTCCTTTAAAACAGACTGTCAGCAGGAAACAGAGGCCATGTCTGGTTTTTGACTGTTTTTAGAATGGTTAGGCTTAACTCTTCCCTGAACCCTTCTGAAAATCGATTTGATTCTTAAACTTGTTTGACCACCCACTATCTCCGCTGTGTCTCACAGTTCAACTACTATATAACGTAGGGTAGAAACCAATTTTAGTTCATACATTTTACAGTATCATAGACTTAAGTCTGAAAGGAATATTAGGGGGTCATCAAGTCCAGCCATTCCCCTCATTTTATGCATAAACTGAGGTAAGGAAAAGCTAAATGATGTGCTAACAGTCACCTAGGCTGTATGAGGAAAAGGTAAGATTTGAATTTTGGTCTTCTGACTCCAAATCCAGTTCTCTATCTCACTCTACTTCCAAATCCTTAATGATCATTAAAAATTTTAATTAACCTTGTAATTTCTTTCCAATTTATCCTCTTCACAGATGTCAGAATAGTCTTCTTAAGGCATAGGTTTGACTATGTCAATCCCTTACTCAAAACCTTCAATGATTCTTTTTCTCCTGCTGGATAAAATACAAACTTCTCAACCTGGTGTTTAAGACTCTCTGTTGTCCAGGTCTTATATCCCCTGGTTGACATAAATATCTCCAGGTCTTTACTTCTTCAAACAGAAAAAAAGAGCTTAGTGATATTGTGGAAAGAAGACTGGCCTAACCTCCTAAATAGGAGGTGGTTATAACTGTGCTACTTACAGAAGGTCAAAAGACCTTTAATCCTACTTGCCTCTGGCAAAACATCATAACCTGGTATCTCCTAAGTCTTGCTACAGTTAGATAATCCCTACCAAACTACAAGGCTTCAGTACTTTACCTAAGTTTCATAGCTTCCTCAGGACCAGGTAATTAGGCACTCCTTGCCTGGCTTTGTATTTCAGCTGCTTCTCTTTGGTCCGCCCCACACCTTTCTGCCCCAGCTGATTATTAGCTTTTCAGCAATATTTAGGGTCAGCATCATGGTAGTTATTGATCACACTACATTAAAGCACTGAAAAGAGGAATTAGACAATAAGTGTTTTACAAATCTACCCAAAGTAGTGACCCATGGTTTATGCAGTGGAGGGAACTCTAAGTGAACCGGTTCCTATTCCCAAGTTGGCTACCAACTCACTTTGACTTTGGGTAAATCAATACAACTTTCTGTGTCTCTTTCTTCTTATCTGCTGAATAAAGAGGTTGGGCAGTATGATTTCTAAGCTTCCTCACAACAGCACCATTCTATGACCTCCATCTTAGATCACAGACTTACGATCTATTTTTGAGGAAAGCAACAATTCACCATGGATAAGCAAAACTTTTAGGCCATTGGCAAAAGAGAGGTAAAAATAGAGAGAGAATTAGTATTGAATTATAGTGTTATGCCTTCAAAGGAATTATAAGAAATCTGGCTGTAAGTGTGAGAAATTTTAGACAATGGCTATCTGTTTTTCCTTTGGATAAAGGATGATACTACTCAACACACTAATGTCTATTCCTTTCACAATCAATAAACATTTATTAAGCGCCTTCTGTGTGCCAGGCACCAATCAGTGGAGATTCAAAAAGAGGCAAAAGGCACTTACAATGACTGCCAGGACTAAATTAATTTTAAAAGACTATTCATCAAGGAAGCGAATGAATGAAAAATAAGATGGTTTGCTTAGATGGTGAAGGGGAAACATAGCCTCTGGATGGATAATGTCTTACTTTGAATCTTTGAGATATCAGGAGAAAACAAGGAAGGACTCCCTGGCCATGAAATGGATCCCTGCCCCCCACCTCCCCAGTGGAGAATGCAGGGGAAGATAAAGTCAAGTGTTGAATACAATGGGCAGTGTTGGATGGGTTGTAATCTACATTATTAAAAGGAAAACACACTAATGAGATCAGAGAGCCATTTGAATAATTAGTTGAGTTCCAAGACACCTCCATCTTTAAATGTCCCCTAGGTGATACCTTAATTCAGTTTGTGTATCTTAATAAATATAATATTATGAACTCTTTCACATATTCTCAATTTTTTTAAAATTCCTCTTGCCAGAAAATCCACCATTGAAAGAAGACAGTCTTTTTAATTTGTATACATCTATGAACATATGTATTAAGTACCATTTTCTTATACTCACTAGGGGAGTATATATCCAGTGGTATTTAGGCTGCCATTATATTCTTTTGGGCCTACTGACTCGGAATCTATACACATATGTTACTTCTTATAGATTTGGGTGAGAAGGGCAATTTAATGATCATCCTGACAATAATCAGAAAATTCTCTGAAATTATTTTTGGTTCCATACACCTTAGAATCTTCATTGGCTCAGTTAGTGTCTAGCTATGTGGTTTTGGGGAATCACTTGATTTTTCTGGGCCAGTTTTCTCACCTGTAAAATGAGAGGGTTAGACTAGATAGTCTCTAAAGTCTTTTCTAGCTCAGGGAGAATATGATGATGATTAATAAAGATGGCAGAACTCTGCTTACCCTGACTCAATGGAACCTCAGGTTCCTGATTGGGGTTAAAGGATCGACCATAGGATCATAGAATGAGAGCTACAACAGATTTTAGAAGTCACCTAGTCCAGTCTCCTCATTCTAAAGCTGAAGAAACCGAGGCTCAGAAAGATGAAGTGATGTGTCCAACTTTGGATGGATGCTAAGTGGCAGATTGAGGATTTGGACTTTGTTCTGATTTCAAATCCAAATCTTTCTCACCACCTTGTCAAGCTGTTTCCTTAGAATGATTTATCCTAATGGAAATATATTTGAGTGAATTTTTATTTTAATTTGAATGTAATTGAATTTCAAATTATGTGAAATATTTTCAAAGATCTGGGACATCAGACACTGGCTTCAACATGGAAAGACCTTTCAAATTAATTCATTTTCTCAAATAACATACTTTGATACTTTAATGGATCTGCCATTTTACCATAGACATCTAGGTGGTGCAGCGGATAGAACACGGGGTCTGGATTCAGGAAGACCTGAATTCAAATTCAGACTCAGACACTTATTAGCTGTGTGACCCTGGGCAAGTCACTTAACCCTGTTTGCCTCAGTTTCCTCATCTGTAAAATGAGCTAGAGAAGAAAATGGCAAAACTACTCTAGTATTTCTGCCAAGAAAACTCCGAAAGGGGTCATGAAGATTCGGATACAACCGAAAACAACAACAGTTAAAACATGGCTATCTTTGGCCATAAAACGTGACACAAACCTCCTTCGGTTTCCTCTTCTGTAAAATGGGACTTGTTGTTCATCCTTTATTTTTGAAGAGGACTCGTGACATCATGGGGTGATATCCTGACTTGTGTCTGAATTGGATTTAAGTGAGGCAGAGTTAGACAAAATTATCAACCAGGTACTCTCTCTTCCTGAGTCATCAAAGTCCGGTGGCAAGATCAAAGTCCAGATGACCAGCAATAGCCCAGGATACAGTGGATGACCAACATCTTTGATGCCAACCAAGTTCTAAGCTCTCCACAGCATGTTCTTCAGCCACCTTCATGGCCATTGGAACAAAGTGTTCTCATCTGCTCATTCCACTGGGAGGAAGTCTTCACATGCTTTCCATCGACATCTCCCTAACTCATTGATAGGTTTGAGACCTGTTGGTTCCTTCAACTTGGTTTAGCCTGTCTGCCAAAATGGTTTAATGGGTGGTTGCTGCTGTACATGCTATGGTTTCTTGCAGCCACAGGTGACAGTTGGGTGGCAGGTGGACACTAAGGATGGATGAGCAGCCCTGAAAAGAGTTCTGGGAAAAAAATGGAGTAATAGTAGCAAAATGGAAGTAATAAGAGCACCTACCTGCCAGCTGTTGTGAGGATTAAATGAGATGATCCTTAAAGTTTTTTGCAAACTTTAAAGTGCTATAGAAAGACTAGCTATTAAAATATTAGCTATTTTCATGGATATTGGTGCTCACTCTAAGGTTGCCCATAATAGCTTATGCATGGCCTCTCATCCTATGCTTCCTTGGCTTCCTTCAAGTCTCGACTAAAATCCCACCTCCTACAGGAAGCTTTTCCCAATCCCTCTTAATTTGAGTGTTTTCCCTCTGTTATTTCTAATTTATTGTGTATATAGCTTCTTTGTACATAGCTGTTTGCATGTTGTTCCCTCCATTGACTGTGAGCTACTTGAGGGCAGGGATTTTTTTTTTTTTGCTTATACTTGTATCCCCAGCCCTGAGCGCAATGTCTGGCACATAGTAGGTGCTTATTAAATGTTCATTGACTGACCATCCATGAGCTCCCACCAACCCTCTTCAGGGAGGCCCATCCAACATCCTGGGAATATTCCTCTAGTTCTCTTGACATAATGTGCATTATGGTACGCAGGCTATCCATATAATCTGCCCACCTTCCTTTCTCATCACACATCTTTCTGAAGACTTTCTTTATGCTTCTTCACTAACACAGTTCTTGGTTGGTAATTTGTCACAACCTATTCATGCCCTCCTTTGCTCCCTGAGCGACTCTCATCTTTAATTCACTGCCTATATTTTTGAGATAACAGTTCAGAGATATTGAGAGAAGAGAATCATAACTGTTTTCTTATTAACATCAGTCCACTAACTGGAAATGAAAGTGTGTTTACCCTATTGTGGGTGCTTACACGAAGGAATGGCCCTGGGTTTTGAGTCAGAGGATGTGAATTCAAATCCACACCCTCTGACTTACAACTTGTATGACTTTGGCAATTTTAGCTCTCCAGGTCAGTTTCCTTATGTGTAACACAAGGAGGGCAGCCTCAATGATATCTGTGCTTCTGTAAAAATGTGACTCTGTGAAAAATAAACTGCCTGGAAACAAGGCTTAGCAGACGTGGGGCACACTTTGACTGCTGATGCAGTAGCTACTGAATAATTATTTAAATGAAACCCTTGGCCCCATTATTTGGGCACTTCCTTTAAAACTTGTCTAGGTCACACTGAGACACTTTACATCGTATGCATCAAGATTTTATTATTACAAATGTTATGAGTTATGACATAGCAAAGGTGATGTTTCAGTGCTCATAAAGATGGATTATTTGGCAAGTAAAACAGAAGTGTATAGTGCAGGCACAGAACACTATAAGTCATCCTGTGAGGTATTTTAAAATCACTTCTTAAAAAAATTATTTTTGTTTATGTTACAAAACAAGCATTTCCATAATATAACATAATTTTTAAAATGATTGCACGTTAAGTCACTTCTAAGAGAACAGAATTTAGAAGGCAGCTTTGTTTGAAAGAACAACACAGAACTCATGGCCTCTGTGAGAAAAACTGTGAGCTAGTAGATCTGGAGAAGGTGAAATTTGCCTCTTTTACTTTAGTCACCTAAGAAACTTCTATACAAAAGGGTGAGCTAGATATACTGATTCTCCAAGAGCTTGATTGCTCCCCAAACTACTTCTTTCCTCACTATTTACAACATTTTGAACAATTTAATAATAAAAGTAGAATAATTTGGGAGTTTAACTTTCTGAATAGTAAACTTTAGAGTCACCTTTGACTGTCAATCACTGCTCACATAGAGTCAGTTGCCAAGCCTTATTCTGTACCCACACTATCCATTGCATCCATACCCTTCTCAGCACATACATGGTTATTATCCTATGGCAGACTCTTCACTTCTATCCTGACATATTTTAATAGGCTCTTAACTGGCCTGCTTCTAGTCTCTTCCTCTTCAGCTCATCATTTACACACCTTTCAAAACAAATTTCCAAATGCGTAGGTCTGAAACAAGATCAAGTTTTTTCCTGATAGTATACTACAGATCATTGAGAAAGGAGAAGGTATTGGATGCAGAGTTCATAAATCTGAGATGGAGGAACCATAGGGGAGTGTGGAGGAATTTCAATTATCTAGACATTTTCTAAGTAGCTAAAGCTTTAATAAATTCTTACCTTGCCTTAATAGTAATTTCATACTTCAAGGAATGAAAGAAGGGACAAGGGAACTACTGTCCTGGACCCAGGATTAAAGGATTAAAATGAGTTGTAGAAGTAGAAAAGAAAGTAACCTAGAGAAGAATGACCACTTATCTTAGAATTCCTGATAGAAAATAATAGTAGCTAATATTTATAATAAAATAATAGCTAAGATTTATAAATATATACATATATAACTGTAACATTTATGTAAATACTTGTGGCAAGCAAAGCTAAGCACTTTATAATCATTATATCATTTGATCCTCACAACACTCCTGGGAGGTAGGTGCTATTATTTTCCCCATTTTACAGATGGGGAAACTAAGGCAAACAGGTTAAGTGATTTGCCCATGGTCACACAAGTGTCTGTGGTTGGATTTGGACTCGGGTCTTCCTCACTCTGTCTGGAGAATAGTTTGGAAGAGAGACTTAAATATGGAAGAAGGATCAGACTTCTCCATGAGTTTAGTGACCAAAAGTAGGAGCCATATGTAGAAGATGCAGAGTCAGAGAAGAAACATCAGGAAAAGCTTCCAAATCATTAGATCTGCCCAAGGTAGAATGGATTGCCTCTGGAAACAGTGGGTTTTTCCCAAGGGATATGCTGGTAAATGTTTAACAACTGGCTCTGGGGGATGAGGGGGAGGGAATGTAAGGAGGATACACTTAAGTTGAATCTGTATTAGATAATCCACAAAATACTAAGTCAAACCATCACTTAGAGCATGGCTAATTTCCAAGGTGCAAATGCTCACTCTGAAAATTTAACAATCGGCCCTATGCCCATCGAGGAAGTTCTAAGCATGCCCTACAACATATGGAGTCCAAGCAGAGTTGAATGTTGTTTCAATGGTGTAGATTACAAATGGGAAATTGAGAGACTCTGATAATAAGAAAATTAGACAAAAATCAATGACCGATAGCAGTTAGTGCAGTGTACTCCATTATTCTGGGTCTGATTAGCTATTCCAAGCTGCTTTAGTGCTCCTCTCTGCCTCTGCTGATTTCTGCCTTGGGGACATATCACTGTCCATTAGCACCTTTAGTAATGCTAGCTGACATTTATATAGCTGTTTAAGGTTTACAAAGTGATCTTACATAAATTATTTCATTTAAGCCTCACAGTCATCCTCTAAGGCAGAGATTCCAGGCATCCCATCCTCATTCTATGGAGGAGGAAACTGAGCCCCAGAGATGTTCAGTGAGCTGTCCATAGGTCATTAAACTGATGAATTTAGCCCATTTCCTCACGATGCTATAGAGGCCTGGAAGAAAAGTTAAATTCAAGCAAGAATTTGCTTAATTTTTTGTTGTTCAGTCATTTTCAGTTAAGTCTAACTATTCATGATCCCATTTGGGGCTTTTTTGGCAAAGATAATAGAGTGGTTTGTCATTTCATTTGCAGTTCATTTTACAGATAAAGAAACTGAGATAAACAGGGTCGAATGTCTGGTCCTGGGTCACAGAGCTGATAAGGGTCTGAGGTCAGATTTGAACTCAGGAAGATGACTCGTCTCTCTCATTGTCCTGTTTCTTAATAGTGCTGACCAAAGATTTTTGTCATTAATAGCTAACATTTAAAAATATATGTGGAAATAAATTTTCTTTGAACGATTTAAAAAATATAAAAGGACTAAATCCAATGCATTCATAGGTATATGAGTGGGTAAATTGCTTCTTTTTTAAAAATTCAATTTCTTCATTGTAAAATTAGGAGGTTTCTGTGGTCCATTTTATCTTAGTCTATATTTCTCTGAAGGATTTTAAAGTCTAGTTGGGAATATTGGATATACTAATCCATATATTCTTTCAGTTAGTTCAGAGATTTCAAAGAAAAAGAGACAGCCCACACTTAGCTAACTTATCCCACTATGGTTTGTTGCTATGCTGGGTGGGTCTCATTTTTATTCTGTCCTGAGTAATGAATAGAGTACTATGTGTAGGTCCCTGGAGTAACCAGCCCTACCCAGAGCTGGTAGTGAATTGCTCATGGGCAGTGAAGGAGTGAAATGGTTTTATACTTGGAGGTAGAGAAATGAAGTTGGTCCCTTTTCTGTAGGCTTCAGTCTGTTAGAAAAATTCCCATATGTGTGTGACTATATCAGTCACAGGCAAATGAGATAAGAAAGCACAGCATCTGTGTTGGTACAATATCTCTAACACCTTGTATCTGGATCATATGAATTCACCAGTCCTCTTTGGTTGTTTCTATTAATGTAGCTCCTCCCTCAATGAAGTGAGGGGAGAGATGAAACTTCACCAGGATCCATCACATAGGAAATATTAAATAGCAATATGAAAAGATGGCACAAAATTTTTATTATCTGAGTGACATGTGAGTAGCATTGCCAAAAAGTACAATACGAGGAATTCAGAAAGGCAGTAAGTAAAAAACAAAAACAGCTGGAGAGTGTGGCATCACAGAAACCAAGGGAGAAAAGTTTAAAGAAGAAAAAGGTCACCTGCTATCCATCCAGAATCTAGGCTTCTGGCATCATCTCTTATTATCAAAATGGAACTCAATTCCAATAAGACAGGTTGGTTCATTCCAGCATTCCTGTCTCCATTTCTTTAGTACTCCCTTTTCTATCTACTAATCACATTCCTATAATCCTTTAAACCCTAGCTTAATTCCTACCACTTAACATGGAGTCCTCATTGACCTAGCAAACCTATAGTTAACTCTCTCCTAGGAATTCATAGGATTTAATGTGCTACTGAGGTGATGGTTGGAAATCCAAGGGGAAACAACCAGTGGACAGTTGGAAATGTTGGACAGAAGCTTGAGAAATAGTCAGGTCTGAAGAAATAGATTTGAAAAGCATCTTCACAGAGATGAAGTGGATGAGTTCTCTGCCCAAGAGAATGTAAAGGACTAAGAGTTGAGAACCAAAGACTGAACAGTGGTTATACTTTGAGTTAGGGATTAAGAGAAGGAACAGTAACTAGCAAAACAAACAGTGAAAGAGCAGTCAGGAAGACAGAAGGAAAAACAAAATACCAGGAGACTGTGGCACCAGAAACCAAGGGATAAAAGAATTTCAGGGATGAAAATGTGGTGTCTATCTTTGTCAAATGGTGCCAAGAGGTCAAGGAAGATAAAGGTGGAGAATGGGGTCATTGAACTTTAGGTGGTAAATGGTGACTTTTAGAAGAACAGTTTCAATGGTGGAGAGAAGCCAAATTGTAAGGGATTAATGTGGAAAATGAAGAAAAGGCAGGTGTGGACTACTTTTTTCATTGTTCCATAATTTTAAAGGTAGGACTGTAGTTGGAGGAGGAAATAGACTAAAGTAAAGATTTTTTCCAATGAGGTGGTTACCAGGTATGTTTGAAGGGAGAAGGGGAAGATTTAGTTAGGAGAGAGGGACTGAAGAAACTAGAGGTGGCATTATTAAGAGGAAAAAACTCTGGAGGAAGCTGAAATGCCATAGATGGTAGGTTGTCCTTGGAATAGAAAAAGGGCACCTCTCCTCTGAAACACAAGAGAAGGATGAAAGGCTGAGTATTGATACAGGGATATTTTGACACGGGGAAGATAATGGATATCATGCTTGATATCCTCGATGTTTTTGGTTATAATAGTGAACAGACAGGGGTAGAAACTGTATTAGAAGTATAGGGAGAAAAGAGAAAGTATAAACTATCCCATGTAGGTAGTAGGCTGGGAAAATAATAAGGGATAAAGACTGAGCAGCAGCCATGTTCCAGTTGAAATTAGGGAGAACGAATGTGTATAGGACTAGGTCTACACAGTTTTGTGATTATTCCCTAGCCATGTTTGGATCTGGGAGAGGGAATGGCAGAAGTGAATATTTGGTGGGGGGAGCGATGGAGAGTTGGCATTGGTGGCCCAGCTAACAGGACATCTGATAGGCAAAAGGTCAAAGATTATAGATGCATTGAAGTACTTGGTGATGGAGTTCAAGTTGGTCAAGGAGTCAAGTATGTCCAGAAAAGGTATAATAATGCTTTGGTAGAATTAGCAAAGCTTGGATGATGGGGTCTTTGACAAGGACAGAGAACAGTCCTCCCAATTGCTCAAATGCATTTACCTTTATACATTTCCCTTTCTAAAATTTCTATTTATACTCAGCTGGACTCTTCATCTGGAATGTTTGTAGGTCCTCTAACTTGACAAAGAGCCAGTTTTAATCTACAGAATTATACTCTATAAGCCTTTTTGCCTTCTCAAATAATATGTTACGAACTCTCTTTTATAGTATTAACTGTCAGGTCTTATGTGATCATGATTATGTTTCCTTGGCTCTTGAATTCATTCTTGTAGTAGCTTTGACTTAGAAATTCTGGATTTTGGTTATGTTCTAGAGAGTTTGCATTTGGGGGCTTCTTTCAGAAAGGGACTAGTGGGTTTTATTTTCAATTTCTCCTTAGGTTCTAATAGATCTGGGCAGTTTTTATTCACAATTTCTTGAAATATGTTATCTAAACCTTTAATAGTTGTGATTCTCCAGTGATTCTTTGATTACTTCTTGTTTTTAAGGCAAATTTTTAAAGCAAAATACCCTTCACTGTCTTCTAATCTTGTCAGTCTTTTGAGTTTGTTCTATTATTCCTTATGGCCTCACAGAGTAATTGATTTATGTTTAACTTAATCTAATTTTCAAGGAGTCTCTTACTTGGATAGAGTTTTATAGTTCCTGCAGTAGGCTATCTGTTCTCCTTCCAATTCTTTCCTCTACAGCTTTCATTTCATTTCCCATTCTTTCCTCTAAATCTCTCATTTCACTTATAATTTAAAAATTATTGCTTCCTTTCTTACAGGAATCATTGTATAGTTCATGGTAAATCTTTGATTTCATTTGAGTCTTCCCTTATAGGTGACGTGGGTCATTCTGTTCTTCTGGTTCCAGAATATTTCTTTTCTTTACTCATTTGTCCTACATATTTCTTGATTTGGGACCTTGTGGTAGGGCCTGGAATGACAGGGTTTTTTTTTAGTTCTGATCTCTATTATCTGGGTTGCTGTCACTGTTTCTGAGTACTGTTCACACTGCTTCAAGTACTTACTGAGTGGCTCTGGGCATTGAGCTGCTGCCAGTATGGTCTGATGCCTGGTGTAGGCTGATCATTGCCCTTTTCATCTGAGCCCTGCAGTCTTCTGAATCTTGGTCCATGCTCAAGGTGACACAGCTCCAAATTCTAAGCATATTTAGTAAGACCCTGGTCCAAGCTACCTAGATCTGTGGAAATCAGGTACAGGAACATGGTCGCTTGTCCTCAGCTTCTGTGTTCTGCATTCCTGGATTATAACTTTCTGGATGGAATCCTTTCCTTAGAGCTTGCATGCTTATGGTTGACTCTTTGTATTGACCTGGGCTCAAAAAATATATCTCCTATAGTTTCTCTTTAGATTTTTTGATCATTAACCAGCATGATGTGCTTTTTCATCTCGCTGCAGTAGTTGTGAGATAGCTGACCTGTTCTGTTCCTGTTCACTCCTGCATCTTGAGAAGAGTTCTTAGACCAAAAATGCCACTGATGCCTAAACACCCCCGAAAGTCCCCCAAAACAAAAAAAAAACAGGTGATGCTTGATTTGGAGAGAAAAAGCATTTCTACGAAAGTAGATGTTTGGGAAATGAGGGCACAATTTCCTCATTTAAGAAACAACAACAGCAGAAAAGTATGGTATTTAATGGATATGAAATTAGAGGAATATTTACATACTTTTTTCTGTCTCTTGTATCTTAGTCTCTTAAAGCTATAGGAAATGTAATGATAGGTCCAACATGCAAGTTTATACTGGAAATGATTTTCATACTAGTTTTCCTTTCTACTAGGAAGGAAAGAAGGAAGAAAAGAAGGAAGGGAGAGAGGGAGGGAGGAAGGAAGGAAGGAGAGAAGGAAGAAAGGAAGGAAAGAAGGAGGGAAAAAAGAGGAAGGAGGGAAGGAAGGAGGGAAGAAAGGAAAGAGGGGAGGAAAAGAAGGGAGAAAGGAGTGAAGGAGGAAGTGAATAAAAAGAGGAGGGAAAGAAAGAAGGAAGGAAGGAAAGGAGGAAAGAGAGGAAGAAGGAAGGGGAGAAGCAAGGATAGGAAGAAGGGAGGAGGAAAAGAAGGAAAAAAGTGAGGGAGAAAGCATTTATTAAGTGCCTATTCTATGCCAGGCACTGTGCTAAGTAAGAGCTTTATAAATATTATCTCATTAGATCCTCACAAAAATCCTAGGATGTGGAGTTGTAACTATTATCCCCATTTTATAGTTGAGGAGACTGAGGCAGACAGGGATTAAGTGGCTTGCCCAGGATTACAAACAATTTTTATGTAGGGAGAAAAATCATTTAGCTGCAATTAGTGATTCAGGACAAAAGTTACCTTCTCTTTTGGTATTGTAAGTAAGCTCCACTTTAATCTCTGTGGCACTGGTGCTAGCTGCTAGGAGTGTGATGGGGCTTGAAAGGAACTTATCTATCTTGATCCCAAGTATCATGTGGGCCTGAGGGAGTTTCTACTGTGGGAGAAGCAATGTTGGTCAAAACTACAGAGTAGGTCTGAGAACTTAGGTTGAGATTTCTGGTTATGGCTTCCTTGCTGACCTCTCTCCTCCAAATGGTTACTCTAGAGGACATAGTAATTATCTCATCAGATGTCATTGTAAAAATCAGTGGACAGACTAGAAAGGAAACAATGGGTGTTTATTCAGCTTGATATTTTAAAAATGAATAATTTATATATATATATATATATATATATACATATATATTCATCATAAGGATTATTGGAAAAAAGATGGAAAGCTAGAGAAATTAACCGAAAGAAAGGGAAGTTAAGGTGAATGAACTATGTTTACCCCTGGGGGTCTATTAGAAGAGACAAGAATGCGGGGAAAAGAGTCCCTAATATCATTTCCAACTACCTAAAATTTATACCATTTATAACATTGGCAGGAGAATCCCGTTTCTTCAATCCGTTATAGCCTCATTTATGTACAGTTTTTCAGATGCAGATGCTGCTGTTCACTTGCTGAAATCTTTCCAAAGCCACTAATAAAAGGTAGCTCACTATGTGGTATAGTATGAGAGATGACAAGTGCACCTTGGGATGAATGATGGGTAAAGAATTGTCATTTCCCTTCTTGGAATCAGGCTATCACCTGCTCACATGGCTTGGCACCTGTGGCTTGTTAACAATTACACTGTGCAAGCCTTCCGATTCAAAGCTGCCCCCGTAGAGCGGTCCTAGAATGTTGCCATCCGTCTGTCTTCACAAGATTTTCATGCATTCCAACGAGAATTCTAGCTAAATCTGTAAAATGTTTCCATTCTCTTCTAACATGTCTTTGTAGGTTGTGTTTGAATATAATTTGCATTAAAATTGGACTCAGTTGTTTACAGAATAAATCCCTTTGGGTATAACTTTTGGGGGACCCCATCAATAATAAATCCTAGAATAAACTACTTGGCTCTTAACAGAAATAGTTACACTATTTCAAATGACCCTTCATATCTACTTGGCTATTTATATGTATACATTTATATTTGGCTATTTTGTTTTAGACTTCTTGGATCTGCAATCTCATCATTGAATTTATATACATACGTATGTATATATGCACTATGGCATAATTGATAGAGTGTTAGGCTTGGTGTCAGGAAGACCTGGGTTTTTATTCTGTCTCAGATACTTCCTAACTGGGTGAATCTGGGAAAGTCACTAAATATCTTTCCATCTCAGTTTCCTTATCTGTTTGAATAGGAATATTTAATAATATTAATATAATTAACAAATATGTGGGCAGCCTCTACTGTTATGAGAACCAAATGAGATATTATATTATATATTAATTATATGTATTATATCTTCATATTATACATACCTATTTACATATATAATGTTTTGCAAACTTTAAAGCATTTTACAAACATTAGTTTTTATAATTAAATATATCATGACATAGTATAAGAGTTTTACTCTAAATCAAAGAAAAACATTATTCCCATTTTACATTCAAAGGAATTTAGATAGAAATAGACCTGGGACAAGTTGCTATCCTCCCATTATTCTTTTTTTTTTAATTAATGTTCAGTGGGCTATTGCATAGATGGATAAAATAACAGCCTTTTGGAATTGAATTACATTTTTGGTATGGTAACTAGTCTTCTGTAGGCTTACCAAAAGCATCATCACGGCAATGCTGGCAGCAGACAGAATTGTGAGGGTATCTGCTTTGTTCTGTCGCCATCTGATTTTGACGTTGACGATAAAAATAATTTTAATAATCCATTTCAGAGGTACGCTAAGATAGAGGAGTTTTCATCTTTGTTACGTTAAATACAGCACTCCATAAAAAGGGAATATTTCTAAGTGATATTGCTGATTTACACACTTAAAGAGGCAATGTGGAATAGTGGATAGAGAGATCTGTGGAGTCAGGAAGAATCGAGTTAAAGTTTTATCTCTGACATGTATGGCTATGTGACTCTGGGCAAGTCACTTATACTTTCAATGCTCCAGGCAACCCTCTAGTAATGTAAACTATTGGTAGAGGTAGTTTCCACATTGGGAGTTCCATACCTTCAACAAAAACACACTTCTGCCTACCTCTCTCACCTAAAAAGCAAATAATATTCTATAGGAAAAACATGCATAGGGATATTGTCAGAGATATGTGTGCCTAGAAAGGGAGGTTAGTTAGTCATGTTCTAGAGAATGTAGGACAATTTTTGGAGAGCCTACATGGAACATTGATATCTAGGCAACGTAAAGAAACCCTGGTATCCCGACATTGTCCAGAGCTTGACCCCCAACGTGTTGGATGGCCTGTGAATGATTTATGAAAGAATGTGGACAAGAGTCATAAGGGATATAAAAGGTGCGAATGAGTTGTGAGTTACTCCTGGATTGATGAAATAACAGATCCGACAACATAGTACAACACATATAACTGTACCAACAGAGGTATTAGCAATTAAAGGCAGCAAGATGGAGTAGAGGATAGAGTGTCAGGTCTGGATTCAAGAGGATGTGAATTCAGATGTGACCTCAGACAAATACTAGCTGTGAGCAAGTCACTTAACCTCTGTTTGCCTCAGTTTCCTTCACTGTAAATTGTGGATAAAAGCAACTCCTACCTCTCGTGGTTGCTGTGAGAATGAGATAGTATTTCGAATGACAATATCTCAAATGAGACAATATTTCTGAAGTGCTTATCGCAGTGTTTGGCCCATAGTAGACACTTAATAAATGCTTATCCCTTTACTTCTTTGAAGAGAAAATGGAGCTTTAATATGCTACTTTACGTTCGTTTATCAAACTTTCAGAAGAAAACAAGAACTATGTTACTCCTTTTCAAACAAAAATTACCTCTAAAACAACGTGCTGTCAAGTTTTGCAGAACTGCCAGATCTTAATTTTCACTATAGAGTATTTGCAAATATAGGAAGGACTCATGATTTCTTTTGGCATGGAGAACTTCTTATGTTGGAACTGCATTCACCAACACAGATTGCAACCCATCTGTGACATAGTGAATAAGTCATGAGTAATCGACTGAGGCCCGTTAACTTCCTCTGGCTTACACAGCTAGTTAAGTCGGATGCCGGATTTTGAAGCCAAGTTTTTCTGATTCCACACCTAGTCTCCTCTCTACTATGCCACTTACTAAACATTTATCTCTGTTGCTTTGTCTTTTTCAAGGAATTCCATAGGATATTAATATAAGAACGGAAAATCGGCCACAGACTCTTGACACTCTTACTAGCTGCGTGACCTTGGGCAAGTCACTTAACCCCAATTGCCTGGCCCTCCCCCCTCCAAAAAAAGAAAGGAAAATAAGGTTGAAATGAAGGTAATGGAAATTCAGAGAACATACGAAATTAGGCTACAAAGATCAGAGGGATAGGAGAAACTGTAGCAAATAAGGATTTTTTTTTTAAAGAGAGAAAAACTTGCCTTGTAACAAGCTCGTGTTCTTACCTGATTGCTATGTTGATATGGTCTGTTACTGAAAAGAAAGAGCCTTTTACAAGGCGAGGCATTTCTATGACTTAGCATTTGGTCTAAGTAGGGCTCTGCGTAAGCTATTAACTGTTCATTTCCTTCTCTTAGCTCCATGGGGAAAAGAGAAGGGGAGAGAACCTGGAAATAAAAATGTCAGTCTCAAAACCTAGGTTGATGCGGCCACAAACAATAAATTGATGTGATTCTCAAAAAACAAGAATAGCAAGTATGAATAAGATTGCTTGTGGTCCTCGTATTTAGGGGAATCAGTCCGTACCGGAACAACATATCCTGCCCCCCAGAGAGGTTTGACCCTCACTACTTAGCCTGGAATGAGGGTGAGTACTTGAAGTCACATATTATCCAATTCTCTCAACATTGTCTTCCAACAGTCACACAATAACCATAATATTTAAAAAAACCTGATAATTCTAAAACAAGAATTCATCTGGCTCACATAAATGAGTTACTATGAAACAAGATTCGAAAGAATGTCATTTGTTAAGCAACGTCCAGCAAAGAAAGCATGTTGAAAGAAGCAAGACTTTGTAGATTTAGAGATGGCGGCAACCTTAGAAGTCGTAAAAGTCCAAACTCCTCATTTTAATGATGAGAAACCTGAGTTCCAAGAAAGGAAATGACTTAATCAAGGTCATCCAAGTAATAAATTGTAGAGCCAGGATTAGAATCCGGATCCATAGGCTTTTCAAACCCAGTGTTCTTTCTACTATGTCACTGACTCTGCTACTTATCATCAACAATCAGTTAATGAACAAACAATTATTTAGTACCTACTGTGTGCCGATAATCAGTTAATGAACATTTATTTGGTACCTACTATGTGCCAACAATCAGTTGATGAACAAACATTTATTTAGTAGCTACTATGTGCCAACAATCAGTTAATGAACATTTATTTAGCATCTACTATGTGCCAACAATCAGTTAGTGAACAAACATTTATTTAGTACCTACTATGTGCCAACAATTAATTAACAAACATTTATTTAGTACCTACTATGTGCCAGATACTGTGCTAGGCCCTGGGGATACAAATAACAAAGTGATTCAGTCCCTGATCTCAATCTATTTTGTTCTATCAGGGGATATGATATATGCATATGTGGGTACATATAATTAGGTGGTACAGTAGTCAGGAAAACCTGAGTTAAAATCGCATCTCAGACACGTAGTAGCTGTATGATCCTGGGCAAGTCACAGCCTCTGTTTCAGTTTCCAAACCTATAAAACAGGGAAAATAACAGAACCTACCTCCCGGGGTTGTTGTGAGAATCAAACGATATAATAATTATAGAGTGCTTAGCACAGTGCCTGGCACATGGTATGTGCAAAATGAATGTTACTTGTTGTTATAATTATTATTATCATTATAATTTCAATTACTATCATCATTCTTCTTCTCTTCTCAGTCTCGAGTCACTTTCCTCGTCTATAAAATGAGACTGTTGAACTAGATAGTCTCTAAGGTTTGTCCTAGTTTTAAATCTTATAATTCCATGGTCCAAAGCAAGTCACTTCTGCCTTAGAGTTAAATATGGTAGATAAAATATGACCTAATATATCTTGGCTTTACCCAAATACTTTTATTTAGAAATAATACTCTGCTTCCTCCCAATGACAACTGGAAGCCAGAAGTTCTAGCACATTGGTATGTAATAAAGGTGTAATTTAAGGTTGGGATCTTCCCTGCTGCTCAGCTATATGGCAGTGGCATATACATGTGGCAGCAGGCAGGGTAGAGGGTGGGTGGATGAGTGCGTACTGATCACAGAGGTCTTCTCGGTGTCTGCCAATGATTCTTTGTCAGTGGATGCTCCACATTCTGCCCCTGGCTGGTTCTTTAGGTTTCGAGAGTGATCATTACAAGGCTGCCTTTAAAGAATCTTTTATTAGTATGAAGTACAGTAAAGCACACCAAGAGCGCTGGGGCGCGCTTGAAGCCGAGGAGCTCCGAGTCCTCAGACAATGACATTTGCAGTGCCAGCCTAGCTCGATTTCATAGTTTGACTGAGAAAACAATCATGAAAGGGAAACCTAAAACCCAAGGCCAAAGGCATTCAGAGAAAAAGAGTTTCATGGTTTCAGTGAAGCCGTTTTCCACTGAATTTTTAAACATTGTTCACAGGGACCTCCTAAAGTCAGAATGAGCTTCAAGCTGGGTTCTTGTTTCTTCTTCCTCAATAAGCTTAGAGTTAGCACGGCAGATAATGAGGAAGCTTTAGAATGTATGACAAGGAAGGGCTTAATGTCTCTGGCTGACATTATTTCCAACAGAGCAGAATATGCCAGAAATGAAAAATAACATTTGCTACTTCTGTGTAAGTTTCAGCAGGGAAGGAAGATCTTGGAGGGTACCAAACCAAATTTTCCCATTGATATTTCCTATCCTCTCATAGCCCAGTTATCATTCTCATTTTAAATGCTCAGAAAATCCTTGCCATAGAGACTGTGGCTTAGAGCAAGATCTCCAATAAAGCAGTTTTGCTCTGCCTGGAACAGCACCTGCTTTGAAAAGGCTGTGCAAAAGGTTGCCTGACTCCAGGTAGTTCATTCTGTTTGAGCCCAAAGCCTTCTTTAAAGGAGGACTTATCATAAAAGAGAGGGTCCCTTTCTGTTCTGCATCATCTCAGTGAGACACTGTAAATAAAACATTGGGGAAGTAAAATGCAAGAAGATAAATCCTTTGGAGATGATCAGGAAGGAAATTGGGATGAGCAAGTAATTGCTTCTGGGTGATGCTTCTGATACTGGCCCTTCTTGCCCTGAGTAGAACTGCAAGATTGATTATCTATATTTATTTATAAGAATGACAGGAGGGGAATGACTTGGAAAAAAGACTGTCCTGGCTGCAAGTCATGGACTGGCACCTCACTCCCTTTTTATCCCTAGCAGCCACTGATATAAAGGGACCATATAAGATGCACTTTAATAAGTGACACTAGCCAGCAATGAGAAAACAAGACCAATGTGTGATCTCTGGAGGGCAGAGACTGTCTTTATATTTTCAGACACTAGTCCAGTGTCTGGCAGTTCATTAGTCAGGCAATAAACATTTATTTATCACCTTCGATGTGCAAGGCAAAGACAGCTAGGTGGCACAGTGGATAGAATGCCAGGCTTAGAATCATCTTCCTGAGTTCAAATCCAGCTTCAAACACTTACTAGCTGGGTGACCCTGGGCAAGTCATTTAACCCTGTTTGCCTCAGTTTCCTCATCTGTAAAATGAGATGGAGAAGGAAATGGCAAACCACCCCAGTATTTTTGCCAAGAAAACCCCAAATGGGGTCATGAAGAGACAGAGAGGACTGAAAATGACTGGACCATGAATTAAGTAAATTGTTGCTTGAATTCATCTTTTCTTCCAGGCTCTACTTTGGCACCTAATGTGAGGAAATGGACCACATTCATCAGCTTTGTGACCCATGAACAACTAACTCACTTAACATCTCTGAGACTGAGTTTCCTCCTTTGTAAAATGAGGATAGGAATATGTGTAACCTTTGCCTCAGAGGATGGCAGTGAGGCTTAAATGAAATAATTTATTGAAATACCTTTTATGACACAAAAACAATGCTGCTACTTAAACCAAAAAGAACCAAAACAGAGAAAGAAAACTATAGACCAATTTCCCTAAAGAATACTGATGGAAAATTTTAAATAAAATACTAGCAAGAAGATTACATAAACATAAAACAAAGATCGTACATTATGATTTTTTTAAAATTTATTTATTTAACATATTTAGTTTTCAGCATTGATTTTCACAAGAGTTTGAATTACAAATTTTCTCCCCATTTCTACCCTCCTCCCGACTCCAAGATGATGTATATTCTGGTTGCCCTGTTCTCCAGTCAGCCCTCCCTTCTGTCACCCCACTCCCCTCCCATCCCCTTTTCCCTTCCTTTCTCGTAGGGCAAGATAAATTTCTACACCCCATTGCCTATGTATCTTATTTTCTACTTGCATGCAAAAACTTTTTTTTTGTTTTTGAACATCTGTTTTTAAAACTTTGAGTTCCAAATTCTCTCCCCTCTTCCCTTCTCACCCACCCTCCCTAAGAAGTCAAGCAATTCAACATAGGCCACATGCGTATCACTATGTATAACCCTTCCACAATACTCATGTTGTGAAAGACTACCTATATTTTGCTCCTTCCCAACCCATCCCCCTTTATTGAATTTTCTCCCTTGACCCTGTCCCCTTTCCAAAGTGTTTGTTTTTGATTACCTCCACCCCCATCTGCCTTCCCCTCCATCATCCCCCCCTTTTTTATCTTCTTCCCTCTTCTTTCCTGTGGGGTAAGATACCCAATTGAGTATGTATGGCATTTCCTCCTCAGGCCAAATTTGATGAGAGCAAGATTCACTCATTTCCCCCGCACCTGCCCTCTTCCAGCCTCCCACAGAACTGCTTCCTCTTGCCACCTTCATTCGAGATAATCCACCCCATTCTATCTCTTCCTGTCTCCCTCTCTCAATATATTCCTCTCTCATCCTTTAATTTAATTTTAGTTCTTTTGGATATCTTCCCTTCATCTTCAACTCACCCTGTGTCCTCTCTCTCTCGCTCTCTTTCTCTCTCTTTCTCTCTCTCTCTCTCTCTCTCTCTCTCTCTCTCTCTATATATATATATATATATATATATATATATATATACACATATATATATATACATGCCCATTCACTTATATATATATATATATGTATACACATATATATATGTATACACAAACATATATATATGCATATTCCTTTCAGCTACTATGATATTGAGGTCTCATGAATCATACACATCATCTTTCTATGTAGGAATGTAAACAAAACAGTTCAACTTTAGTAAGTCCCTTATGATTTCTCTTTCTTGTTTACCTTTTCATGCTTCTCTTGATTCTTATGTTTGAAAGTCAAATTTTCTATTCAGCTCTGGTCTTTTCACTGAGAAAGCTTGAAAGTCCTCTATTTTATTGAAAATCCATTTTTGCCTTGGAGAATGATACTCAGTTTTGCTGGATAGGTGATTCTAGGTTTTAATCCTAGCTCCATTGACCTCTGAAATATCGTATTCCAAGCCCTTCGATCTCTTCACGTAGAAGCTGCCAGATCTTGGATTATTCTGATTGTGTTTCCACAATACTCAAATTGTTTCTTTCTGGCTGCTTGCAATATTTTCTCCTTGGTCTGGGAGCTCTGGAATTTGGCAACAATATTCCTTGGAGATTTCTTTTGGGGATCTATTTGAAGGAGGTGATCTGTGGATTCTTTCAATTTCTATTTTGCCCCGTGGCTCTAGAATATCAGGGCAGTTCTCCTTGATAACTTCTTGAAAGATGATATCTAGGCTCTTTTTTTGATCATGGCTTTCAGGTAGTCCAATAATTTTTAAATTATCTCTCCTGGATCTATTTTCCAGGTCAGTGGTTTTTCCAAGGAGATATTTCACATTGTCTTCCATTTTTTCATTCCTTTGGTTCTGTTTTATAATATCTTGATTTCTCATCAAGTCACTAGCTTCCACTTGCTCCAGTCTAATTTTTAAGGTAGTATTTTCTTCAGTGGTGTTTTGGACCTCCTTTTTCATTTGGCTAATTCTGCCTTTCAAGGCATTCTTCTCCTCATTGGCTTTTTGGAGCTCCTTTCCCATTTGAGTTAGTCTATTTTTTAAGGTGTTGTTTTCTTCAGTATTTTTTTTGGGGTCTCCTTTAGCAAGTCACTGACTTGTTTTTCATGGTTTTCTCGCATCCTTCTCATTTCTCTTCCCAATTTTCCTCTACTTCTCTAACTTGCTTTTCCAAATCCTTTTTGAGCTCTTCCATGGCCTGAGACCAGTTCATGTTTTTCTTGGAGGCTTTTGGTGTAGGCTCTTGTAATTTGTTGACTTCTTTAGGCTGTATGTTTTGGTCTTCTTTGTCACCAAAGAAAGAATCCAAAGTCTGAGACTGAATCTGGGTATGTTTTTGCTGCCTGACCATATTCAAAATCAACTAACTTGATCCTTGAGTTTTTTCAGCGGGGTATGACTGCTTGTAGACTAAAGAGTTCTATGTCCCACGTGTGAGGGGGATGTGCCAGCTCTGCCACACCAGCACTCCTCCTTCCCCAAGAACCCCCAACCTGGACTGGGCTTAGATCTTCAGCAGGCTGTGAACTCCTGCTCTGATCCGCCACTTAATTCCTCCCACCAGGTGGGCCTGGGGCCGGAAGCAACAGCAGCTGTAGCTGCCCTACCTCCACTACCCCGTGGGCAGTGGCCAAACCGGGAACTCCTTCCACTCCCGCAGCTTTTCCCACTAACCTTCTCTGCTGTCTTTGGTGTTTGTGGGTTGGGAAGTCTGGTAACTGCTACAGCTCACTGATTCAGGGCGCTAGGGCCCACTCCCAGCTCCCAGCTCCCAGCTCCGTGTGGGATAGACCTTACCCAGAGACCATCCAGGCTGTTCTGGGCTGGAGCCCTGCTTCTCTCTGCTGTTTTGTTGGTTCTGCAGTTCTAGAATTGGTTCAGAGCCATTTTTTATAGGTTTTTGGAGGGACTCGGTGGGGAGCTCACGCTCGTCCCTGCTTTCCAGCCACCATCTTGGCTCCACCCCGTACATTATGATTTATACCAGGAAAGCAGAACTGGTTCACTATTAGGAAAAATATCAGCACAATTGACCATATCAATAATAAAACCAAAAGAAATCGTATAAGTATCTTAATACATGCATAAAAAGCTTTTCACAAAATACAACATTCCTTCCTATTAAAAACACTAGAAAGCATAGGAATAAATGAAACTTTTCTTCAAATGATATGTAGTATCTATATAAAATGATCAGCAAGCATAATCTGTAATGGGGATAAGCTAGAAGACTTCCCAGTAAGATCAGGGGTGAAGCAAGGATGCCCACTATCACCACTGTTATTCAATTTTATAGTAGAAATGATGGCTATAGAAATAAGAGAAGAAAAAGAAATTGAAGAAATTAGAATAGGCAACGAGGAAACAAAACTATCCCTCTTTGCAGATGATAGGATGATATACTTGGAGTCCTAGAGAATCAACTGAAAAACTATTTGAAATGATTAACAATTTCAACAAAGTTGCAAGATGTAAAATAAACCCAAATAAGTCATAAGCATTTCTATATATTACCAACAAAGTCCAGCAGAGAGATAGAAAGAGAAATTCCATTTAAAATAATTGCAAACAATATAAAATACTCGGAGTCAATCTGCCAAGGCAAACCCAGCAACTATATGAACAAAATTACAAAACAATTTTTCACATAAATGAAGTCAGATCTAAATAATTGGAGAAATATCAAATGCTCCTGGGTAGGCTGAACCAACATAATAAAAATGACAATGCTACCTTGGTTAATTTACTTATTCTGTGTGATACCAATCAAACTACCCAAAAATTATTTTATATAGCTAGAAAAAATAATAACAGAATGCATCTGGAAAAACAAAAAGTCAAGAATATCAAGAGAATTAATGAAAAAATGTGAAGGAATGTAGCCTAGCCATATTTTAAACTATACTACACAGTGGTAATCATTACAACAATCTGGTAGTGGCTGAGAAATAGAGTGGTGCATCAGTGGAATAGAGTAGGTACACAATACACAGTAGTACAATGACCATACTAACCTAGTGTCTGATAAACTCAAAAACCCAGCCTCTGGGATAAAAACTCAGTATTTGACTAAAAATGTGGGGAAAACTGAAAAGCAGTTTGGCAGAAACTAGATATAGACCAACATCTCACGACATATACCAAGATAAGGTTAAAATGGGTAAGTGATTTAGACATTAAAGGTGACATCATAAACAAATTAGGGATGCATGGAAAATTATATCTGTCAGGTCCATGGATAAGAGAAGAATTTATAACCAAACATGATATAGAAAAGCATTATGGTATATAAAATAAATAATTTTGATTACATCAAATTAAAAAGTTTTTTTTGTACAAATAAAGCCAATGCAGCCAATATTAGAAGGAAAGTAAGAAACTTGGGAAAACACATTTTTACAAAAAATTTCTCTGATTAAAGCCCAATTCCTCAAATATACAGAGAACTGAATCAAATTTATAAGAATATAAGTCATTCCCCAATTGATAAATGGTCAAAGGATATGAACAAGCAGTTTTCAGAAGAAGAAATCATAGTTATCTATAGTCATATGAAAAAATTCCCTAAATCACTAGTGATTAAAGAAATGCAAATTAAAACAACTCTGAGGTACCACCTTATACCTATCAGATTGGTTACTTTGACAGGAAAGGAAAATTACAAATGTTGGAGGGGATGTGGAAAAGTTGGGACACTAAGGCATTGTTGGTAGAGTCATAAACTAAGCCAACCATTCTGGAGAGCAATTTGGAACTATGCCCAAAGGACTAAAAAATTGTGCATACTCTTTGAGTCAGCAATACGACTACTTACCCAAAGATATCAAAGAACAAGGAAAAGGACCTATATGTACAAAAATATTTATAGTAGCTCTTTTTGTGGCAGCAAAGAATTGGAAATTGAAGGGATGCCCATCAGTTGGGGAATGGCTGAACAATTTGTGGATGTGATTATGATGGAATGCTATTGTGTTATAAGAAAGAACAAACAGGATTGTTTCAGTAAAAGCTGGGAAGACCTACATGAATTGATGCAAAGTGAAGTGAGCAGAACCAGGAGAACATTGTACAGTATAACAGGAATATTTTATAATGATCAACTTTGAATGACTTAGCTACTTTGATCAATACAAGGATCCAAGGCAATTTTGAAGGATGTATGGTGAAAAATGCTATTCACTTCCAGAAAAAGAATTGTTGGAGTCTGAAAGCAGATTGAAGCATACTTTTTAAAAAAACTTTATTTTTCTTGTTTTGTTTTGTTTTTTGGTCTGTGTTTTCTTTTACAACATGGATAATATAGAAATCTGCTTTGCATGACTACACATGTATAATCTATATCAAATTGCTTGTCTTCTCAAAGAGAGGTCAGGGGAGGGAGGGAGAAAATTCAGAACTCAAAATCATAAAAAAATTAATGTTAAATTTGTTTACATGTAATTGAGGAAAAAATCAAGTAAGAGACTTTTAAAAAAGATCATGCATGAATAGATTCACCATTACAGTAGCAGGGGTGAATGGGGTATTCAGGGAGGACTAGTGCCTTTGGTGTGAAGGCTGCCAAGTCCTTTTAAGGGGTACTCATCTACTTCTGATGTCCACTTGATTCACTCAACTCTAACCTGTGGCTCTGAGAAGCTGTAGCATGAGTAGTAGCCACATGCTGATAAACCATCTCAGAAGACTGGCTAAACCAAATTGAGGGTAACTGAAAGGACTCAAACCTGTCAGTGAATTAAAGGGATATCTACCCCAAGCATGTGAATGGCCAGTGGAATGGGCAGAGGAAAACAATTTGTTCCAATGACCATGAAGGTGGCTGATGCAAGTGCCATGGAACACTTAGAGCTTGGTCAGGAATAGAAGCAGCCAAGGTCATTAACTGCATCCTGGGCCATTGCCAGGCATCTTGACTTTTGTCCTGCCATTGGACTTCAATGACTCAGGAAGAGACAGTGAGGCTGATGACTCTGCTCAACTCTACCTCACTAAAATCCAATTCACCCACAAGCGAAGACATCACCTGTGATGTTATCGGTCCTCTTTGAAAATGGACACACAACATTACAGTAGCAACAACAATGACAATAACACATATATGCTTAAAGCAGAAGTTTTTTTTCTTCTTTTTTCTTTTTTTATTTAATTTATTTAATATATTTAGTTTTCAGCATTGATTTTCACCAGAGTTTGAATTACGAATTTTCTCCCCATTTCTACCCTCCCCCCCACTCCAAGATGGCGTATATTCTGGTTGCCCTGTTCCCCAGTCAGCCCTCCCTTCTGTCACCCCACTCCCCTCCCATCCCCTTTTCCCTTCCTTTCTTGTAGGGATAAATTTTACGCCCCATTGCCTGTGTATCTTATTTTCCAGTTGCATGAAAAAACTTTTATTTTGTTTTTGAACATCTGTTTTTAGAACTTTGAGTTCCAAATTCTCTCCCCTCTTCCCTTCCCACCCACCCTCCCTAAGAAGTCGAGCAATTCAACCTAGGCCACATGTGTGTCATTATGTAAAACCCTTCCACAATACTCACGTTGTGAAAGGCTAACTATGTTTTGCTCCTTCCTAACCTATCCCCCTTTATCCAATTTTCTCCCTTGACCCTGTCCCTTTTAGAAAGTGTTTGTTTTTGATTACCTCCTCCTCCATCTGCCCTCCCTTCTATCATCCCCACCTTTTTTATCTTCTTCCTCTTTCTTTCCTGTGGGGTAAGATACCCAATTGAGTGTGTATGGTATTCCCTCTTCAGGTCAAATCTGATGAGAGCAAGATTCACTCATTCCCCCTCACCTGCCTTCTCTTCTCTTCCTACAGAACTGCTTCCTCTTGCCACCTTTATTTGAGATAATCCACCCCATTCTATCTCTCCCTGTCTCCCTCTCTCAATATATTCCTCTCTTATCCCTTAATTTGATTTTATTTCTTTTAGATATCATCCCTTCATATTCAACTCCCCCTGTGCCCTCTCTCTCTCTCTCTCTCTCTCTCTCTATATATATATATATATATATATATAATATACATATATATGTATATATATATATATACACATACACATATACATACATACACACACATATACTTACATATACATATATATGTATATATATATAATATGCATATTCTGTTCAGCTGCCCTAATAGTGAGGTCTCATGAATCATACACATCATCGTTCCATGTAGGAATATGAACAAAACAGTTCAACTTTAGTAGGTCCCTTGAAATTTCTTTTTCTTGTTCTTTTTCTTGATTACCTTTTCATGCTTCTCTTGTTTCTTGTGTTTGAAAGTCAAATTTTCTATACAGCTCTGGTCTTTTCACTGAGAAAGCTTGAAAGTCCTCTATTTTATTGAAAATTCATATTTTGCCTTGGAGCATGATACTCAGTTTTGCTGGATAGGTGATTCTAGGTTGTAATCCTAGCTCCATTGACCTCTGGAATATTGTGTTCCAAGCCCTTCGGTCTCTTCATGTAGAAGCTGCCAGATCTTGGATTATTCTGATTATGTTTCCACAATACTCAAATTGTTTCTTTCTGGCTGCTTGCAGTATTTTCTCCTCGATCTGGGAGCTCTGGAATTTGGCGACAATATTCCTAGGAGATTTCTTTTGGGGATCTATTTGAGGAGGCGATCTGTGGATTCTTTCAATTTCTATTTTGCCCTGTGGCTCTAGAATATCAGGGCAGTTCTCCTTGATAATTTCTTGAAAGATGATATCTAGGCTCTTTTTTTGATCATGGCTTTCAGGTAGTCCAATAATTTTTAAATTATCTCTCCTGGATCTATTTTCCAGGTCAGCAGTTGTCCCAATGGGATATTTCACATTGTCTTCCACTTTTTCATTCCTTTGGTTCTGTTTTATAATATCTTGATTTCTCATCAAGTCACTAGCTTCCACTTGCTCCAGTCTAATTTTTAAGGTAGTATTTTCTTCAGTGGTCTTTTGGACCTCCTTTTCCATTTGGCTAATTCTGCCTTTCAAGTCATTCTTCTCCTCATTGGCTTTTTGGAGCTCCTTTCCCATTTGAGTTAGTCTATTTTTTAAGGTGTTGTTTTCTTCAGTGTATTTTTCAGTTTTTTTGTGGGGTCTCCTTTAGCAAGTCACTGACTTGTTTTTCATGGTTTTCTTGCATCCTTCTCATTTCTCTTCCCATTTTTCCTCTACTTCTCTAACTTGCTTTTCCAAATCCTTTTTGAGCTCTTCCATGGCCTGAGACCAGTTCATGTTTTCCTTGGAGGCTTTTGGTGTAGGCTCTTGTAATTTGTTGACTTCTTTAGGCTGTATGTTTTGGTCTTCTTTGTTACCAAAGAAAGGTTCCAAGGTCTGAGACTGAATTTGTGTGCGTTTTCGCTGCCTGGCCATGTTCCCAGCCCACTTACTTGACCCTTAAGTTTTTCAGCAGGGTATGACTGCTTGTAGAGTAAAGAGTACATTGTTCCAAGCTTGAGGGGATGCGCCATTGTTTTCAGAGCTATTTCTATGCAGCCAGCTCTGCCACACCAGCACTCCTCCTTCCCCAGGAACCCCAAACCTGGCCTGGACTCAGATCTTCAGCAAACTCTGCACACCTGCTCTGATCCACCACTTAGTTCCTCCCACCAGGTGGACCTGGGGCCAGAAGCAACTGCAGCTGTAGTTCTGTAGCTGCCCTACCTCTGCTGCCCCAGGGGCGGTGGCTGAACCGCAAACTCTATCACCCTGTCCCCAGCAGCTTTTCCCACTAACTGTCTCTGTTGTCTTTGGTGTTTGTGGATTGAGAAGTCTGGTAACTGCTGCAGCTCACTGATTCAGGGCGCTAGGGCCTGCTCCGCCCGGCTCCTGGTCTGGTTGGTCCTGCCGCCACCCATGCTGGGTTCTGCTCTGCTCAGCTCCCAGCTCCATGTGCAATAGACCTCATCCAGAGACCATCCAGGCTCTCCTGGGCTGGAGCCCTGCTTCCCTCTGCTATTTTGTGGGTTCTGCAGTTCTAGAATTGGTTCAGAGCCATTTTTATAAGTTTTTAGAGGAACTTGGTGGGTAGCTCATGCTACTCCCTGCTTTCCAGTCGCCATCTTGCCTCCACCCCCCTAAAGCAGAGGTTTTAAACTTTGTTATGTGCTATGGACCTGTTTGGCAGTCTAGTGAAACCTATGGATCCCTTCTTAGAATTACATCTTTAAGTGAATAAAATAAAATACATAGAATTACATAGGAGACCAAAAGCTAGTGAAAATGATTATTTCTTTTCTCACTTGTGTCCATGGACTCTTTGGAATTTATCCATATACCTCAGGTTAAGAATACCTGTCTTAAAGGTGTGAAAAGATTTTTCTACTTTATTTCATTTGACCCTCACATCTAACGTGTTTAGAACTTGATACTACATTCATTGTTCAGATGAGGGAACCTGATATTCAGTAAGGTAAAATGATTTGCCTGTAGTGTATCTGAATTCACAAAGTATTTGAATCAAGGTTTTTCATTCACCAAAATCAACATTCTATCCATTACAATACACTTCTTAAATCATAATAAGGGAAAGAATTCTCAATAATCACATTAATTTATACCAATAACAGGTTTAGAGACTTACTTCAGTGGCTCTACAATCTATCTCATTGATGGAGCCATCCATTCACCAGTGTCCATCACAGCCCAGCCACACCGTCTAATCCTATGCAGTTGTGGTCCATGGATTTCCATAAATTTACCAAAGAAGATACACCACATACCAACAAACCCACTCTGTGTCTAATAGTTTTTCTGAAATATCATTATGATCTTCAGGCTGCCTTGTCTTTCTGTTATTCCTCATTCTCACTATATGACTGGCCCAATCAAACAATCAATTAAAATATTTTTAATTGCTTTCTATGTGTCAAGCAATGTACTAAGCATTAAGGATACAAAGTAAGCCCACCGCTTCCAACAACAACCATAACAGCAGCTATCTCTGCCTTCAAGGAGATTAAATCCTAATGGAGACACAACAAATAAATAAGACTATACAAGATATATACAGAGTAGATGGAAAATCATCTCAGAGCAGAAGGCACCAGCAGCCTAGGAGGGAGTGGGGGAACCAGAAAAAGCCTCATGCAGAAAACTGGATCTGAGCTGAGTATTTAAGGAAGCTTGGGAAACTGAGGCAGAGGTGAAGAACAAGAGCATTCCAGGTATGGCAGAGACACCGAGGCATAGAGTCAGGAGATGTCACATTCAAATAACAACCAGAAGACCAGGTTAGCTTAATGATAGGGTATTTGGGGAGTAAAGTATAAGAAAACTAGAAAAACTAGAAAGTTAGGAAGGAGCCAGATAATCCAGACCTGTCACTGCCAAACAGAAGAATTTATACTTGATCCTGGAGAAAACAGGAGCGACTGAGCTAACCAAGCAAGCAGGCTGGTGACCTGGTCAGACCAGCTCTATTGAAAATTCACCTTGGCACCTGAGTGAAAAATAGATTGGAGTCCTACACATTCTGGATGAAATCTTTCATGCCACTTCTCATTTGTAATTCATGGTCGGTGATATGCTGTGACCAACCTGCCATTTACTGTATATCTTAGTATCTCAATAAACTTAAGACATGATAACAATATTTATAAAGCACTTTGAAATTTACCTAGTGCTTCACATACATTGCTTTATTTGACCCTCTCAACAACCTTATGAAGGTATAATCATGCCTGTTTCACAGATGAAGAAACTGAGCCTGAGAGAGGTTAAGTGATTTGCCAAGGGCCACAGAGATAGCCCAGGAACAGCACTGGAATCCACATCTGTCTGTCTTCAAATCCAGCCCCATTCGTAAAATATAGTAAATGTAATATGCTATACTGTTTCCGTGACTGTTGTTTACAGAAACTGGAAATTTGATGTGGGTCTGGAGAGATATGAATCCCTGGAGCCTGAGGTCTAATGGGAGGTTCTAGTTAGAACAAAGGTTTTTGGGAAAGGTCACTCATGTCTGTGAATTATGCTAGAGCGACTGATTCTTAGTCACTGAATGAGCCTGGCTTCCCAGAAACCATGCAAGATCTGGTTTTCCTTTGAACACGCGGCTGAACTTTATAATTCCTTTCAGAGGCACCTGATATCTTAAATTTTCCTAAGTTTGCATGCACCTGATGGCTTCCCCAGCATTGTTAGCGAAGAAGGGAGAGAGAGGAACTAAATTTTCCTGTGAATTTAATGTTTATGATGGGATTATCATTTTCTTGCTAGAATTGTATCCCTCTCTGAAGGTCCCAATTAGGGACCTGACACATTGCCATCACAGCACACACTCTTCCTGTAACAATCATATTTAGCACAGTCAGTGATGGCTGTGTTTTTTGTGCAGTATTCCTAACCAGTGTGGGTGGACAGATTTCCATTCCACTACCCCCACCCTTTCCCCAACCCACTGAAGCTTCCTATTAAAAAAACCTTCTTGGGAGGATGCTAGCCCTTATAAAGCAGAGTCTTATTTGTCAACATTTTTTTTGGTTTGTTTTGACAAGCCTGATATGTAGAAAGCCATCCTGGGCCACATTGCTTTCATTGAAAGTTTATTAATGTTATGACAATAATAACTAGAATTCCTATATTGTTTTAAAGTTTAGAAAATGTTTTATAAGGATCATCTAATTTGATCCTCAGAACAACCTTGTGAAATAGGTGTTCCCTTTTTCCAGATGGGAAAACTGAGGATGAGAAAGTTTAGGTGACTTGGCCAGAGTCACATGGCTAAATGTCTAAGTTAGGATTTGAATTCAGCGCTTCCTGACTCCAAGTCCTCTACTATGCTACCAGCTGCTGTTATATTAAGTTTGTAGGAAGAGATGGTAAAAAACAAACAACTTGGTCCTCGGAATTTTGTATCAGTCTGAATATCTTAAAGTTAGTCCACATAAATGGTTGAAAAGGAAGAAATTCACCTTATTTGCTAGGTTAATAAGATCACAGAGTTAGAGCTGGAAGTGGTCATATAAGCCATCTAATCCATTCTCTTCCCTTTACAATTCATCTCCTAGAGATGAATTGACTTGCCCAAGGATCCAAACACAGATCCACTAACTTCAAAATAACACAAGATAAAATGTCTACAAATTTTAGAACATCAGAAGACTGTAGATTTAAAGTTGGAAGATGATCCATCCAACCCTCTCATTTTACGTATAAAGAAACTGACACCCAGAGAGAAGTGACTTGACCAGTCGGCCCACATAGTGCTATATCTAAAAAGATAGAAAGCAATTTGATACAAGGAAATCAATTCAAAGAATATTGTAGGATCTTCACATAGGTACAGAAAATAGGAACGAATGAAGTAAAGGTGATAGAAAATCAGAGAATATCCTATTTGATGAAATTAAGGTATTGGAAGGTTGGGAGGATGGGAGAAATGGTGCATTAACCATATTCATACCTGTGCTCTTTGATTCCAAGTTTGCCACTTTTTGGTTGTTGTCTATTTTTGTTTTTTTATTTTTTTCTACATGATACCTAACACCCTCCTTCATTCACTGGCACAAAAAAACTCCATCAGTTCAATTTACTTTTGCCTGTTTATTTATAAGTTTCATAGACACACAGTTTTACAAGATTCGTAGACACACAGTACACTATGCAGGAAACAACTGGTTTTTCAATATTTTACCATCATGCACTAATTACTTCCCAGTTCTACAATTCTCTCATTTCTGAATATAATATTACAGGACACCTATCCTTTAAAACCTCATGGTATAATCCATAATCCTTTGCCCATTTAATGGTCCCTGAAATCCAACCTAAGATCATCTTCTAAAACTTGTATCTGCCTGTGACACTGGCTTATTTAAGAGAATAATGACTGTTGGAATTCATTTCTTGAATGTCTTCCTATTTACCTGATTCTCTCCATAGGATCACTGAACTGAAAGGGGCCATGGAGCTTTATGTGATTCGAACCTGACGCTGAACTTGAATCTTGATGCACAACGTTCCTGACAATTGGTCATCTGTCTGCCACTTGGAGACCTCTAATAACTGGGAACTTTGAAAATTTCGGGGCAAACTGTTCCATTTAAGGACAGCTCTAATTATAGGGAAATATTTCTTTATGTGTATTGAAATTTGCCTTCCTATAACTTCTGATCATTGGTCCTAGGTTTTCCTTCTAGTGCCAAGGAAAACAAATCTAATTATTCTTTCCCATGTAAATACTTTAAATAATTTGAAGACAGTTTTTACGTACCATTTGCATTTTGTCTTCTAATTCAAATCTTTAAATCTAATTCAAACTAAAAATATAAAATATGTAACATATACATCTATGTAGTGTTTTGTAAGCCTTAAAAGGGTTATGCAATTATATTTCTCCCCCACCCCTCCCCACTGGCTAATATCTTCATGATCTTCATACAACATGGCTTGAGATCCCTTAGCGTCTCAATCAACCTTTTCTGTATATAGTCCGTTTGTCAAATCTCTTGTAGGATTTTGAAGTCCAAACTAGACACTATACGGTAGATACAATGTGACTGGAGGCAAGTAACCATTCTCCAATGAATTCTTCAACTTAAATTTGAACTCACATGTATCCCAATTCATACAGCATGGCTCATATTCAACTCATGTCTCCCATCATCTTGGCAAGGTTGATTGTGATGTCTGTATGTGCTGTTTCCTCAGCTTGAATCTAGAAATGGACTCTCCACATTACTTGCCCCATTTGCTCATTTCCTGTGACACATGCACTCCATTCCTGACCCCAACTCTAACATCCCC
Organism: Trichosurus vulpecula; assembly: GCF_011100635.1. Classification (NCBI taxonomy): domain Eukaryota; kingdom Metazoa; phylum Chordata; class Mammalia; order Diprotodontia; family Phalangeridae; genus Trichosurus; species Trichosurus vulpecula. The sequence continues at coordinate 107,533,490 of NC_050578.1, read as the reverse complement.
AATGGACTGGCAGTCACTCCCTTATCCACTGCCTCTGGACTTGATACAATGAGCTTACATTGAAAATACAGGAATTGCAATCCAACATGAAAATCCCACCACTTCTTCCATATCAGCAGGTAATGCTGCCCTTGGGTTCTTTTTATTATTTAAAAGAAATCAGATGCCACCTCAGAGTCTTTTCTAGGTGACGGAAAACTATTTCATATTTATATTTATTATGTATAATATATAATATATAAAATGTAAAAATATTTATATAAATACATTTATATAAATATTTATAAAGTTTCCATATGAAGAATTAGCCACAAACAATTTTCCTTTCTTTTGTATTCATCGAACTTCTTGCCCTAGAATTTCTCTTTGGTTCAGGGTTATAGCAAATTTCTTTCTATCTTTTTAAATATCAGAGTGGTTTCCAATGACAGATTTTTCCTCATCATATAGGAATCTGACCTACAGAATTTCCTACTTTAAAAATTTTTGGACCTGTGATTTCATTGCTCTAGGGATCTTCTGGTGTGGAAATTCCCTCTATCATTTCAGATCTGTGTCTGCTTTGCAATTTATAGTTTTAGAGAATTGCCTTAGGGATTTAGGGATTAAGCTCAGGGTCATTCAGCCAGTATATGTCCGTAGTAAAACTTGAACCTGGATCTCCTGTGGCCAACTCCTCTCTCTTCCACTTATTATGACATGTCAGTTGCATATGTAGTTATACAGCATTAAATATTTGTGTGTTTGTGCCATACTCCTCTTAACAGACCATGAGCTCCATGAGCTTATCTTTGCCTCTCTCCCAGTGACTTAGCCCAGTGCTCTGCACACACAAAGCCACTTACATAGTTATAGAATGAATGCTCACATTCTCACTGATCGGGCTTAAAGCAGCCAGGCAGCACACAGATTACAGGAATGCTTAGTCTATATCCTCATGTGGTCCAGGGTTGAAGACCCCAGTATTCCCCAGGCTCTAAGCCTAAGGCATCCTGCTCCTACCTTACACAAAAGTCTATCAAGCTTCTAACCTCAGACACATTCCCTCTCCCTGGAGTCTTTGAGCTGTGGGCTGGAAGTTTCACAGTATCACCTCTGCCTTTCATGGTCCTTCTCCTGAGGAGCTCTTAAACAAAATAAATTAAATTAAATCAATGGGCTTGGTTAATAAATTGCCCTGTCTGATTTGTATACATATTAGAAAGCCTTATATTACACAGTACACAGGTATGAAGTTTAGAAAATATTAATCATCATAATCATCATGATTATAGCTAGCATTTTATAGCATACACAATTAGATTTCTCTCCCCACTCTCCACTGGTTAACATCTGTATTTCCTGCACACGATATTCATGTTTCTATAAATTTCAAGGATCAAAGGTTTCCAAAGCATTTTACATGTATTTTCTCAATTGATCCTCACAACAACCCTAGAAATCAGCTTCTATTATTACCTGCCTTTTACAGTTGAGAGAACCGAGGCAAATGGGGGGTTAAGTGACTTGCCCAGGGGCACACAGTTAACCAGATTTGAACTAAGGTCTTCCTGATTCCAACTCCAATACTTCATCCACTGTACCATCTAGATGCTAATTCTGTGGCTATTTTACTGTTTTTATACTATTCTACTATTTGCTTAGCAGGCTCTTGGGTAGGATCATAATCCACTAGAATAAATTATTTCAATGCGAAAAAAATCAAATTTGATTTATAGTCTTTCAACTTATAACATATTTTCTGGGAATATAACCTGCTGCTAATTGGAGGGCTGCTTATTAAAGGGTCCCTAACAATAAGAGCTCACATTTCTGCAGAACTGAATGGTTTTCACTGCATTTTCCACTCAGCAATCCTGTGAGTAGTTAGGGCAGTATCCTTATCCTTATTCGACAGATGAGAAAATTGAGGTGCAGAGGAGTAAGCCTCAAGTGATTTTTCCAAGGTTACAAAAGTAAGTCTCTTACCTCAATCATCTTCTTTACATTCCTATGCTATCAGCCTAGTGTCCTGTCTTCTGGGTCTATTGCAATGCCCTCCTAACCGGTCTCTCCAACTCCAGTGCTTCCTACTCTGATCTGTCCCACACAAGGCTACCAAGGTAACATTAGTGGGCAACAGCTCTGGTCACAATATATCCTCATTCTAAGATTTCCATGAGTCCTCATGTCTAACAGATAAAGGCTGAATTACTTGGCCTGGCATTAAAGGTTCTCCATGTTGAAGTGCTATATTAGCTTATCAGTCTTCTTTCATGTATGTACTCTATGGTCCAGTCAACTGGACCATACTCATCATACTCAAACATGTACCACCTCTTCCTGTCTCCATGCATTTATTCATACAGTCCTTTATCCCTGGAATATATTCTAACCACCTCCATTCCAGATAACTAAACTATCTTCCAGGGCTTAGTGCCAATGCAAACTCTTCCACAAAATCCAAATTCTACCTTTTCTCATTCTCTCATTTTAATTCTATATTGAGGTTCTGGACCATGCAATTGTTGTTCAGTTGTTTCAGTAATGTCCAACTCTCTGTGACCCCATTTGGGGTTTTCTTGGCAAAGATAGTGGAGTGGTTTGCCATTTCCCTCTCCAGCTCATTTGACAGTGGAGGAAACTGAGGCAAATAGGGTTAAGTGACTTGCCCAGGGTCACACAGCTAAGAAGGGTATGAGGCCATATTTAAAGTCAGGAAGATGAGTCTTCCTGACTCTAGACCTGGCACATTGCACCATGTAGCTTCCTTAGGCACATGAAGAAAGTGTCTCTAATGGTGTTTCCCCATGAGGAGACACTGGACCCCAGTTTTCAGGAAAGTTGTGATGACACGGAGAGACTGGAGCATAAGCAGACATTCTGTAACTGGTTCTAACCAGTTAACTGTGTGAGGAGGAGGAAGCTCTTGGATTGGCTGCAAACATCTTTTAAAACAAGACTTGCCTGTTTCAGTCCCTATCCTTGCCTCATAGCTTTTGATGGGGTGGGGGGTTGGAGAACAGTGACCAGTGAAGAGAGTAGAACCCATGACTTTGTGATTTCTAAAGATCCAGAGGGCTCCTTAGTATCCTGAAGTTCCAGAGTTCAGGTTTGCAGCCAATACAACTTCAGTGCCCCAAGGTGTGAAGAGAGTGGAGGCATCTTTGGCGTCTTGGCTGTTCAGAGATGGCTTTCTCAGCCAGTGCAATACTGATGCCCTAAGATCAAGGAATAATCATTGGTGGATGGACTTCAGGACTCCAACCCAACAATAGCTGCTAGTTCAGCAGTTATACTACAACTGTACATGAACTTTCCACTAAAGGAAATGAGTTAAATTTTGAGTTAAACCCAATCCAACCCCCCCAGACTAAGATGCAGCTTATTGGGGGCGGGGGAGGCATATGCCCACAGGTGTTGGGAAAAATACTTATGCTTTTGTTCTTTCTATATCATTGAAGTAAATAAAAAAGCCAATTGGTGTTAAGTGTTTAAATGGAAGTAGGATACTAGTCACTGACCCCCTAAAATAAGAGGAACACAATCGGTGTTCGCTCAAGCTAAAGGCAGAAACATACCACAAAGCACCTAGAGTATCCAGGAACCTGAGAAGTTAATGTAGAGAAGCCTGGGGGAGAGGACCAGAATACAATCCTACTGTCTTATGTGGGAAGGATTTATGAAGTGCCTACTAGGTGCTGAAAATACAAAAACAAAAAGTCAAACTGTCTGGGCGCTAAAGAAACTCACATTCTGTTGGACTTGGTTTTCTGTGGAAGTCATAACGTTTTCCAATTGTTCTCCCTGATTCTTCGTAGTTTAGTAATGGTGATACTTATTCATTGCCTTCCTTCCAGTGAGCTCAAAGTACTTTATTTAAAAATACTATCTGTTTTAATATGCGTAATATCTCTGGGTGATGGAATGAATGGCAGTGAGTGGCCTGATTCTAGATAAATTGTGACATAGGCAGGGTGGTTCAGTCTGAAAGAATACTAGATCAGCAGTAGACCTTAGGCCAATGACTTCATCCATCTGATCTTCAGTTTTCTCATCAGTAAAACAGGGATAATATCTTCCTTGGCTTAGAGGAAGTAAGTGATGGATATAAAAAACACTTTGAAAACTATACATGAATAGATATGGGCCTTAATAGAAATCTGTGATGATACGATTAGGGCAGGCATCTGATGTGGGAATCAAACCCAGCTCTTTAGAATCCAAGCTCAGCATTTTATATCCACCACATTTGGCTGTTTCTTTGAAAACTATAAATGACTATCAAGTATAAGGTGTTATTAAGTAGGTGGTATTTGTCTCCTTTACCCTCTCCCTTCTCTGTACCCTCTTTCCCAATTGGAAGTGGTTCACTCTCTCCTTTTGCTCCATTGACTCAGGAAACAGGTTACTCTACACCCCTATCACCTACAGTCTCCTCTCTGGACCTGATAGCAGACATTCACTGGTTAATTGTGTTCCAGTCAACATGTTACCTCTTCCAGGGCTATTTGCCTCCCCACTTTATATCTAATTATGCAACAAAGCTTTATCCCACAGGGATTAATTTCAAGTGGTACAGGCTTTTGGAAGGAACAAGGGGAGTTTCTGCCATCAGATCAGGCTGGCTAATGCCTTCTCTGCTTTTCTAGGAAGGCAACTCTGATGATAAATATTCTTAAACTAAGGTAGAGACAGCTGTCAACCTTCACCCCATACCTTTAAACAGCTGAGAGAGCATTTTTTAAAAAATTATTACTCCTGGCAGGTAGGTAGAGTGCTGTGCTTAGAATCAGGAAGCTTTCAGTTCAAATCTGGCCTCAGATGCTTACTAGCTGTATGACCCTGGGCAAGTCACTTATCCTCTGTCTTCCTTAGTTTCCTGGACTGTAAAATGGGGATAACAAAGACCTATATCCTAGGGTTGTTGTAAGGATCAAATGAGATAACAATTGTACAGTGCCTAGCATACAATAGGCAGTTAACAAATACTTATTTCCTTCTTTCATTATTACTTAGTAGTTAGGTTAAGTAACTTGTCCAGGGTCAAAATTAATTAAGTGTCAGAAGGGGCAGCCAGGTGGCACAGTGAGTAGAGCACAAGCCCTGGAGTCAGGAGGACCTGAGTTCAATTGTGGCCTCAGACACTTGACACACTTACTAACTGCGTGACCTTGGGCAAGTCACTTAACCCCAATTTCCCTGCCTTCTCCTCTCCAAAAAAAAAAAAGTGTTAGAGGTAGTATTTGAAACCAGGTCTTCCAAGTCCAATACTCTTAACAATTATGACATGCTGCCTCACATAGGGAAATATGATGGGAAACCTGGAGGTAACAACTTTGAAGGGTTGATTTTCCTCATATGGAATTTCAGCCTGAACAAACTGTTGAACCAAACTACATGCTCATGTTTCTTACAGTTTTTTTTTCCTTAAAGGACACAGCCTTCATAGGGGAGGGTTAAAGTGAACATTTATTTTATATCTCATTGAACGAATGGAGGTTTGGGTCTGGAGCATGCAGTTTTCATAGCAACGTCAATCACCTCGACTGCCTTTATTAATAGTTAGTCTAATGTTTCCAGTTAATGACAATTTCCCAGTAATTATGCTCAATAACAGAGCCATTGAAGTGGATCACTTAAGTCCAATAGACTGTGGACAGATAAATTAATTAATATCATGTAATCTTTTCATGTTACTGAATGATTGATGCCGTGTATGTGAATAGAGCCAGAACATTCTTACTGTAAACCCTAAAGATGTGTCTTATTATGACTAAGACATCGGAAATGGAGCATCTGTGTGGTTATGCTGCATTTTTACATGACTTATTCATATGCATAAATATGAATCAATGATGAAATGAATGCTTATCTATGATCAGAAGACATAATACAATGAATCTGATTTGTATTTTATTATTTCAAGTGCCTTGGAGATATAATAAAAATGGTATTATTACCATGTTGTATAGAATAAGCCCTGCCAATCGAGTACCAAAATCTGTCACTTGGAAAATAGAAATTAGCCCTTCCCACACAACTAATAATGTGCTTGATATGAAAGTGCGATGAACCCTATCAGGCAACTGCTTATAATTTCTATTTGTATGCCAATTTCTTTATATACATATATACACATATATCTAATATATTATATACATATGTGTGTATACACACACACACACACACACACACACACACACATCCTTGCCTGCAGGCTAATAAAATTTAAAACTTGGTCTTACTCCTTCAGAGTTCTGAGTCTTTGGGCCTGAGTGAATTTGCATGTCTGATACAATTTATGTCTAAGAGAAATTATATTTTAATAGTTGAATATATTCATTGGCATGGGGCTAAGAATGACAGGAACTAGGACATTGCATGCCAGGTCTTCTGATTTCTAGCCCAGCTCCTTCTACTTCACCCCAGGCAGCCTAACTTTGGTCTGCACACTAGCTAATTATACTTAGTAATAAATTTCACAATTAGACTGAGTAATCAATCAATCAACAAGAATTTATATGGTACCGAATACTGCTGAGCATTGTGTTAAGTACTGGGGATATAAAGAAAAACAAGACGAAAACAGCCCCCCAACTTCATGGAGTTTGCATCCCAATGTGCAAGTAATCTGGTCGGTCACTCACATACCAGTAAATGCGAGCAAGAGGTTCAATCTGTTGGTTTTCATCTTACTGTGATATTTGTTCTTAGGCTCAAGAGCCATAGCTTACCATTTCTGCATCTGTGGTAACACATACCATTTCTAAGGCAGAACAGAATGAAATTTGCCCTCAAATCAACACGTTAAGCTGAGCCACTGGTCCCCATGAGTGGAGAACCTTGGACACAGCACATGGAAAGTTGCTGTTCAGGTATAGGAGCAAGAGGCTGGAGAGGATATCACGTAGGGTATAGTTGCCACGAGAAGACAAAAGAGGTCAAATAGCAGCTCCCTATCTTAACTAATTCTTTCTAACTATGTGCTAGATTCTATTATATGTGCTAAGTTACTCTTACAGAACTTCTAGTGCTTTTGGCTCACTATAAATTCAAAGCCCTGGGTCAAAGGCCAAATTGTCCTACCCTAGTTATACCTCTATCAGGTTCCCCACCTTGTCTTGCTTTTTATCCCTTCTCTCTTTTCACGTAGGTAGTGGAGCAAGGAAGGAAATAGCTTGGGGGTGGAAAGAATTATTTTAAGCCAAACTATACAAGGCAATTTTTAAAAAAAGCTTGTCTTATGAAGACCTCTGTTTCTTTGTTCATCTCCCCCTTTTCTCAAGTGTTCAGCCCTATCTGAAACCATCTGAATGAGCTATAAGCTTTTCCATACAACTTCGTATTAAGTTTGACCTAACATGAATTATTTTTAAAAAAACATCCTGACATATGCACTTATCTACGTATATGCACAAATCCATGTGCATATATATGTATATATATATATATATATATATATATATGCAGTTCATATTTTTTCATTGTTTCCTAATTAAGACACTATTGAAATTATCTCTTACCTGCATTTGGGGTTTTTGGTTCCTAAGATCATGGGGATTTAATCAAAAGTCCTTAAGACGAGTATCTTGTCAGAGCCACAAACATATTGAAACCCCAATGAAAATGCAGTTTAATGCATCCAGTGAAATTGCCTGAGAGGAAATAGTGAATACAGCTTTTTCTGAAAGCCTTTCCCCTCAGGCCATTAACTAAGAAACTGGTCACTAACTACAGGTAACAACCCATTTTGGAGGGATTATTGCTATTATCGGCATCAGTGGTTTATGGCGGCATTTTATTAAAGACGTTAGAAATGATAGTGCAGCTGGACTCTGTTTCGAGGGAAAAAAATCCTTCCTTTTCCCTAGTGGTTAATGGCCACTTTTTTATTCCAATCGGAATGGATTGGGTGTGCACTGTGCTGCTGGGTTTATTAGTGACTACATTTCTTGTTGCTCAGAGAAATATGCTTTACATCCGAGTCAGGATTCAAATCAATGGAGCAAAAATATAACATTTATTGTTAGTAAAATTGAATCATGCTGAAAAGGCTGAATGAATGCTTGACTTAAAACTGGATGTTAGAAATCCTCTCAGTTGCCATGAGCACTTTCTGGCTGACACAGAGACATATGCCATTTTCCCTGTGATTAATTGTTAGCTGGAGAAGGCATATACATCGCCAAATGGAGAATAATAGCCAAAGTTATATTATTGATTTTCCATAGGACTCTGCCAACCTATACACTCAGAGAGAGGCTTGATCTGTGTGTGCTTGTAGCAGCTTGCTTGATGAGCCCGGGATAATGAATGTGACTTGCAGGAAAATAGAATTAGCAAGGAGGAAGCTTCCTCAGCTAGGAGGAGGGCAGGCACTGAGTGCTGAGGAGTTTTAACCTGACTGCAGTGAAGGCAAAGTTGTCCAAAGTCCCCCAAATATTTCTTTTGTACATTCTAGCCTGGGCATCTGAGCTGGAGCCTTGACAGCTTAGTACCATGGTTGATATTATTGAGTCCGAATACAGATTACAAATATGTTATCTGCATGGAGAACATGTTTTTGCCTTCTTTTTGGTCCTTTTTTCTTTCCATCTTTTAATTAAAAAAAAAGATCAGAACGTATCATTAGTTCTGCTTCTTAGTGAACCTGACTTTTCTCAAGAAATTTACATCTTTCTCTCATTTTCTGTTAAGGTTTCTTATCCTGTTTTCTCACCTAAAGAATTATAATGAGGTAGAGTGAATGAGATCTATGGGGAAAGCAGTGGACCTAGAGACTAAAGGTAAAAGGATGATTGATGGTATGAAATTACCATAAAAGTACAATCAGGATCAGATTTTAAAATGAATTTTTAAGCAACCTAAGAGATACTCTTTGATTTGCAGTCTGGTAGAATGGATAATATCTCATTCAGTGGATAAAGTTTCTCACTGTGTGACTTGAGCTTTTTCTGATCTTTCTGACTAGGAGTAAAATGGAACCAAAGCCTAAAGTGGTTTTTAATGTGGAAGATATCAAACACAATATTCTTAGTGTCAAAACCTGGGCATAGCTGGTGAGAAAAGAAAAATAAATAGGAGAATATTACAGTGTTGGTATTATTTTATCACAAAGGAGATGTTCCTACTCTGCTAGGTCCCTTGAATTCCTGGGAAAGGTAGGCTAACGCACAATTGATAAAGGAGGAAACATGTTTACATTTTTTTAAAGTATAGATCTAAGGTTGGCATCAGACTTTTATCCTTTCTTGGTATTAAATTGCTCCAACTAAAAAGAGTCAAGTAAAATTTATTTAATTAGAATAGTATGATGCCCACTATATTCTATCCAAAAAATTACAAATCACAAAATCATCCATTACATTTTCTGATCATCCAAAGGCATTGACTACCTTTAATCTATATATTCAGTGTCTAATTTTTAAAATGATGTGATTATATTACTGTATGCACCTGACTATGAAATCACTAACTCTGTAATTACAATACTATTGTATTTTCATCTGGAGGTTGTGAAACCCTTTGGAATGCATTTTGACAAGTTGTAAATCATAAATTCACCACATTTTAATATTTTAAATTAAAGTATTTGTATTTTACATGATGTCAGCTCTTTATAATAATCAGCCTGGCTTTCAGATTGGAAACATTGGGTGCTGTCAAACCTCAGTGATATTCTGGTCCATGGATTTTAAAGAAAATAAGCTCTATTAAGCACTCACATTTCAATCCTTTCATTTTATAGGGTTTGTGTTGTTTTCATGAACCCCTCACATGTAGCACTAGGATGACTTCCTTTTGATCAGAAGTCTGATTAATAAGTACAATTATGATAATTCTTGGATTTCTCGAGGGTGATAAGAAGAAAGAGGGATGGGTTCTCCTTACCCATAAGAACTGCAACCCAAACCACTTGAAGCTGGTACTCTTGCCATCTGGGTTGATCTTCATTAAGGTTAAAATTCTCTCTGCTATTTTAAAACAGTTAAACATTAGGGGGAAATCTTAAAAATTCCAGCCAGTTGCTTCTTGTGACAGTCTCCATTTCTTCCCCCTACTGACAGTTCCCATAATGACTTTAATCATAGAGCCTGGCATCGGAGCTGGCTTATTGAACAGCAACAAACTCACTGGTCAATGTCTGTGTCACTTTTCCGGGAGCAGGACTTTCTGAGCATCAAGGAGCAAATACTCCAAGCCTTCTGGAAAAGTGCTAAGCGCATTACATCTCTGTCAATCATGTTTGGAACTCGCGGGCCAAATTATTATTATTTGGCTCAAGACATTCCATTGAAACTTATTTGTGTGGTAGTCTCATCTGTGTACCTCGTACAGCTAATGATGATTGTTTATGGAAAGGTGCCTGTCCAATTATTTTTGAAGGAACACAAGAATGCAGAATGACTGGAAGCTTCAGGTTTGTGCCAGAGAATGCCTCAGGTAAGAGAAGAATGGCTAGAGGCTATGAGGAATCACAAGAGACAAGTCAGAGTCGTAAATTGGGAAACTGACATATCTCATCTAATATACTTGCTAACTAGGTCTTTAAAAACCTTGACATTTAACTAAGTTTGTGGAAAAGTTATAGATTTTTGTCCTTCCCTACCAGCTCTAACTCATTAATCCAGAGAATTAAGGTATTTATCATTACTTACGTGAGTAGGCTTACATAGGGGACTGTTTAGAGAGACAGTTAAGCATCCCCACACCCCCACATCCCTCCACACCCTGTACCCAGGCAGTTGTTTACACCGGCTGTGCTGCTTTCAAAGTCAAGTCAGTCAAAAATGATACTTCAGGTTATTTACCCTTTTGGTACTTCAGGGCTTGAAATGGAATGAAAAGAGCTTTTCATTCAGCAGAGGCATTTAAATAATGCTTTTGGAAAAAGCTAGGGGAAAGAGGAGGGGTGGTCTTTGCTGAAATAAACAGAAGTTGCTGAGGATTTTAAGAAAATAAGAAGAAAACTCAAACTTTTCAGTAAAGGCTGCATGCCTCAGTGGGCTGATTGATCGGAAGGCTGATGCCATTTAAAGGCATTTAATGGCCTGTGGCAAAATTATTTTTATCTTTTTACATTAAAATTTCTAAGGGAGGTTTAGTTTTAACAGTTGACAAAAAAATCCAGGAATGGTTAGGATAACACAAAAGGAAGGAATCCAATCATTAGCAGAAAGGACAGTTTACTAAGAAGGCAGAAAAAGAAGATGCTTCCCCACATGACTGTTACTTGTTATTTTGATGAAAGCCCATTCAAAACAATTTCATTAGATGAAATAGAAAGGGGGCAAAATTGGATAAAGATTTGACAAATACTTTAGCACTTCCATCATTTGTAAAAACTATCTCCCCAAATCAACCCTACAAAATGACCTGTTTTGAAAAATTGTAAGGCTTAGCACAGACCAATGGCTCTTTTCCATTTGTTTGAATATTAAATATTTTAACAGTTCTTCTATCTGAATTGAGTATAAAACAATTTTTTTCCTAGATAAGAAAACCAAGTCATCTTAGATCTATTTTGGGAAAAGTTTGTATTAACATGGTCCCTCAGAAAATCGCTGGTAGCTACTTTTTATCAATTTTGTTTGTTTAGACTTTTCTTTCTTTGCATTTTATAAGACTTCTGTGAAAAAAAGGTGATGCAACTATTTTTTTAAATTAAGGAAATCCATATTGACAGGCATTCACCTTCTTTCTTTCTTTCTTTCTTTCTTTCTTTCTTTCTTTCTTTCTTTCTCTTCCTTCCTTCCTTCCTTTCTATATTTCTTTCTTTCTTTTTAACTGGTTTTTAGACCCACATTGCACAGCATAGAGCATAAACTACCCATGGGCATTTGTAGGTGAAAAAGTGGATGGGGAGAAGATTGTTGAATATTCTGAAGATGTAATGTGCCATCTAGTCTTAAAGTAATCAGTGGAGCTTAAACAAGTTTTATCTTTCCTGAGCAACTGCCTGAAGGGGACTCTATCAATTTATTGAAGGTCTGCCATGTTCCTAGAACTGCGCTTGGTGCAATGGGGATATGAAATAAATTGGACACAGGCTTTAACTCTTAAGGTCATACTCCTGTTGGGGATATAAGACAAATCGACATGAAGAATGGCAAAATGGAAATATGCTCTTGTATAGGGCATACAGAAGGTATTCAATAGGTGTATAGATGGAGCTAAAAG